>NC_138769.1:499594825-499805068 GCF_965119305.1 Pelophylax lessonae | reverse complement strand
ATGCAACAATTCAAAACAAACAACAGTAGGTCAAACCCCAAAAAATTGTTCAATTATATTTATAGTAAAAAGGTTAGGTCTGAGCATGGGTACCTTTTTTACAAGATAATCTACCTTCTTCAGCTCTGTGTACACATAGGAGCATGGGGGAACTCATGCCCATATTAGGGTTGGTACACAGCCCCAAATGATTCACAATGGCTCCAAATGTATATGGTCCAGAAATATTTAGACAGAAAAAGGGTGAATAAAGCACCAGGACCAGATGGCACACACCCACAGATCCTAAAATAATTGAGCTCTGTCATTTCAAAGCCATTGTTTCTAATTTTTAGGGACTCTTTATTGACTGGAGTACTACCACTGGATTAGCGTAAGGCCAGTGTGGTGCCTATATTTAAAAAGGAATCAGTTTATTAATCATTGAAATTGGTAGCTCGTATAGGCACGCCTATAATAATCCTTGTAAACTGGAGCAAGGATCGTCCAGAGGACGACTTGGAAAACTAAATTCTTGAGGGTTATTTTAAAGTTTGCAAGTGTATAACTAATGAATTATGCTGAGAGACTGATACATAGGCCATTTATCCTGTTTTTCTCCTCAGACATGACTATCCACCTAACGTCATGTCCTCAGTGCATGGCTTTCAAGCCCTCACTTTTCCAACATTTTTAACTGTGCTCCCCAATTTCAGCCTTTTGGGACCAAATTATCTCTTTTATTTACAGCATCACCTTCAAAAGACACCCTTCCTATTATTGTTTAGATATGATGTCCCTGGATATACAAGCTCAGGAGATCGATGTGATCCTGTTCCCCAATGGGTGCACCTTAGCCTTATGGCAGCCTGCAAGAGCATACTAAAGGTGTGGATATTCTCTTCTCCACCTACAATTACTACAGTTAAAAAAAGACCTTACAATAATCCTTTACCGGGAGAAGCTAGACACTGAAATGCAAAACTAATCCTATTGGACAAATTCTTTACCCAATGGCATTCCTACATTGAACATGTCTGACCAATTTCCTGGACAAATTGTTTTTCTCCTCAGACATGACTATCCACCTAACGTCATGTCCTCAGTGCATGGCTTTCAAGCCCTCACTTTTCCAACATTTTTAACTGTGCTCCCCAATTTCAGCCTTTTGGGACCAAGTTATCTCTTTTATTTACAGCATCACCTTCAAAAGACACCCTTCCTATTATTGTTTAGATATGATGTCCCTGGATATACAAGCTCAGGAGATCGATGTGATCCTGTTCCCCAATGGGTGCACCTTAGCCTTATGGCAGCCTGCAAGAGCATACTAAAGGTGTGGATATTCTCTTCTCCACCTACAATTACTACAGTTAAAAAAAGACCTTACAATAATCCTTTACCGGGAGAAGCTAGACACTGAAATGCAAAACTAATCCTATTGGACAAATTCTTTACCCAATGGCATTCCTACATTGAACATGTCTGACCAATTTCCTGGACAAATTGAAAGTCCAGCCCCCTGGAAAACCATGTTTTATTTTGCTGGATTACCCTTAGGACTAGTGGATCTCTTTGTTCCAACAAGTTATTATGGAAGGCTCACTGCCCCTATACCTCCCACCCTCAATGTATTATTTCCTTATATGTTGATGCTAGGCCTATACTAGCTAGAACTACAGCCTCATTACCACACTTCTTTGGTTATAGTTGTTCCTATGTATTATTCTTTTGGTGAGAGTCATCCAACCTAAGTGTTAGTTTTCTCTTCATGTTTCATGCAAGAAACGTATCACTACAACTTTGCAGGAATGCTTTGCACATTTTGTACATTGCATTGCCTATTTCTATTGTATCTTATGGCACTCATGCACCTGTATCTCCTGGTTATTATTTTTTGATACTGTTAACAAACTCCACTCACTCTTATTGTACTTTATATCTATTTCAAATGCTAAAAAAATAATATATATATAAAAAGGGGGTATCAAAGTCTTTACCAAGTAACTATAGATCTGTTTGTTTAACTTCTATAATTGGAAATATACTGTTTATTAAAAGACCAAAATAGATGAGTTTTTGCTGGGAAATAAATATTTTAAGCAACAGACAGCATGGATTCATGAAAGACAGAAGTTGTCAGACAAATCTAGTTTTTTTTTTTTTTTATGAGCAGGAAAGTAAAACCTTAGACAGAGGGGTTCCTGTAATTTGGAATTTGGGTGCCTTGGAATTTGCAAAACCATTTGACATAGTTCTTCACACACGCAGCTAATGTGTAAGGTAAAGTCTACAGGCTTGGAAAAATCAGTGAATCAGAAAATGGACTAAAGTACCATATTCAGAGATTAGTAGTTAAAGATTTGTACTATAAATGGTCCAGGAGATGAACAGCTGGGGAGTCAATGGTGTACCCCAAAGTTCAGTTTTGGGACCTTTTGATCTTGAATATATTTATAAGTGATATAGGGTCTGGCATTAGAATTACCATTCAGTGTTTGCAGTTGATACCAAGCCATGCAGTGGAATAACTTTCTTACAGGATGTCTCCAACTAACAAGTCAACCTCAGTGCACTGTTTTTATTGGTAAACTATGTGGCAAATGAGGTTTAATGTTAATAAATGTAAAGTTATGCACTTGGGGGCAAAGAATATGCATACATCATACATACCAGGAGATGAACAGCTGGGGAGTCAATGGTGTGGAAGGATCTGGGTGTTCTGGTAGATCATAGGCTTAATAATGGCATGCAATGCCAAGCTACAGTTTCCAAAGTGAGCAAAATCCTTTCTTGTATTAAGAGAGGTTTGGACTCCAGAGAGAGATATAATTTAACCCCTGTAAAAATCATTAATAAGATCTAATCTGCAATGTGCAGTTCAGTTTTTTCGGCACCAGTTCACAAAAAGGATATTGGGGATTTATTCTCCAAATATGGAAAGGCTTCTTCACAGTAAGAACTGTGAAAATGTGGAATAGAATCCCTCAAGAGATGGTTCTGTCCAGCTCAGTAGATTGCTTCAAAAAATGCCTGGATTATTTCCTAAATGTACATAATATAACTGGATAGTAATATTAATAAATAAAGTTGATCCAAGGAATATCTTGTTGCCTCTTGAGTGTTCCGGAAGGGATTTTTTCCCTGCTGGAGCAACTTGGATCATGTTTGGCTGAGTTTTTTTTTTATTTGCCTACCTCTGGATCAACTGTGGGTATAGGATTGTGTATATAGGATTGTATTAAAAAATATATTTTTCCTTTTTATTGTTGAACTTCATAGATTTGTGTCTTTTTTTTTTCAACCAGACTAGCGATAGATAGATAGATAGATAGATAGATAGATAGATAGATAAAAAGGCTAGCATATATAATGGATTTAACTGACACTAATACACTGTATTTATGTACACCAATTATACTCAATTACTTGTACTTCCATATCTGTGTAGTAGTCTTGTACTCCCTTTGTAAGCTAATGCTGTGTTGTGGTATAACTTGTGTGGTAAAAGAGGAGCATAAGCCCCCGTTCACACTGGGGCGACCTGTCAGGCGACCTGGTCGCCTGACAGGTCTCCGTAGGTCGCCTGCCATAGAAAAGCTGTGGACCCGTTCTAATAGGAGCGACACAAGTCGCTCCGACTTAGAAAAAGGGTCCAGAGCTTCTTTGGGGCGACCCCATGCGACCTGCATAGACTTCAATGTTATGAAGTCCGTGCCGGCCGCTCCGAGGTCGCGGTGCGAGCAGCGGATCGCCCCAGTGTGAACGGGGCCGAACCGGGCAAAATCCATAATCTGTACCTGTGCCTCCTCTCAGTCAAGCCTTGTGGATAACAAAGATGTGTTAGTTGTAAAACACAACAATGTAACATCTAAGTAATCAAGCAAAGATTCAGTATTATGTAAACAACCTGTTTATGTAGCCAGAAAAAAATTGTACATTGGACAATTTTCATGTTTGAGTGGATCCTGTAATAATTTGCAGCTTTAGTCTTTTATTCTCCAGATGCATATGCGGCCTGCATACTCGGAACACCTTCACAGTGTCCTTGTGGCCAACAAGACCCTATCAACCACATCACTACACCTGTATGGGATGGCAAACTAATATTACTGCAGCAGTCCACTTCAACAATGTTGGTTTAAAAAGCAATGATTTCATAAGCAGCCAGAGCACAGTTAATATTAATGGATAAAGCTTTCTAGTACATTTTCTAAATCCCAAGCAAGGGGCAATGAATGTGGCAAAAGACAGATACATGTCCAGTTTATATCCCTAGGTAATTCCAAGTCAACATGGAACTGCTCTTTTTTGTGTCTGGTTATATTAGTGAGTAGTTCAATAAAACAGTTGAAGAGTGGGTAGAATTTTTTTGATGCCATGACCAAGCGTGCAGAATATTTACACGGCTCCACTAACTATAAATAATCTTTAGTCTTTTTAATAATCTTTACTGATAGTGGTAAATATCTAAGTCGTACAGCTGTTATACAAAAATCAATATCAATCAGTGACATAATGACAGGTCAAGTACAGTGGCTGTAGTTGAGACTGTTCTGGTCAACTGCCAGAGTAGTTCTTCTGCTTGTGTTTCAGTGCCTGTTTATCTTAGATGTCTGTTAACAGTAAAAAGTCTTAATGTTCTAGAACATATAAATATAATTTGTACTTTTTTTTTTTTATTATTATTTTAATATGGGAATGCATATTTATTTATTCAGGGTTTAGTGTTCCAAGAGTCCTGATTACCTGCACTATTTTAGGGCTTGTTCACACTAGAAGGTGATGCGGGAAACCCGCATTCAATTTGCGTTTCCCACATCGTGTACGAAATGCATGGGGTGCGCAATTTGCTGCAGGTTTCAATGTATTCCTATTGACACCCCAAACTCAGATTGCAAACTCAGTACATTTTTGAAAAGTAGTGCATGCACTACTTTTGTTTACAAAAGATTTTTAGAAAGTCATAAAAAAATAACACAGGTCAACCATGTATCATCGTACAAAAATATACAATGCATATAGAAAATGAGAAAATTGCATATATCAAAAGAACACTGGTCATAATTAGTGTTGAGCGAACACAGACTGTATTATTCGTGTTCGTACCGAATAATTGGATTTTTGTTACCCGAACACGGACCCGAAAACTTTACTGTATGTTCGGGTTTAAAATCCGTGTTCGGTCATTTTATTTCCGGGTTTGTATGTAATGACGCGCTTTTAATGGCGGGCTTTCAACAGCCAATCAACAAGCGTTTAACTGGTGTGCCTTAAGCCATCCCAGCCATGCCTACTAATGTATTAGAAGCTGTGATTGGCCATCTGAAGCATGTGACCATGTCTTTATAAGTTTGAGAGCCCCAGCGCGCTGCGCCATTCTGCTGTAGTTTAGGGACAGAGCACACATCATACGTGCTGGCTGCTGATTAGGGACAGACAGTGAAAAATTGTATTGTGTCTGAAAAGATAGCAGGGAAAGGTCGGAGTGCTGCAGGCAGCGTGAGTTATTAGGGCATTTTAGGGCGAGGCTGGAGAATAGGCAGGGTCAGTGTTCTACATCCATTTTGCTTTGTGTGGGGTGGTGCAGTGAACACAATCTTTTTGCCCGCTGAGGAGGAGGGAGAAAAAAATCTATTTTTATCAGTCAGTTGTGTGCAGCATTTTTGCTTCAGTGCTGCTGACTGTGATAAGGCACTGCTGTGTTCACATGTGCTATTATTGAATGATGATTTTCAATTTTATACACTTTTTTCTATTCCACTATTCAATATACACCCTTTTGGGTTAAAAAAATTAAATTGAGGCATAGTCTGTACTAATCTATTTAAAAATTACAAACTTAAAGGGGAATTTTCTTTTTTTGTTTCCCTTCATAGCTTGCAGCAGAGCTGACTGACATAAGACACTGCTGTGTTCACATGTGCTATTGAAAAATCACCAATTTTATATCATATTTTCTATTCCGCTATTCAATCTACACCCTTTGGGGTAAAAATAATTAAATTGCGGGATAGTCTGTATCGGTACGTATGAGATACACCTTTCCAATTTTTGGGGCGCATCTTATACCGCCGAGGATTGCAGGGTGCTTCAGTTTGCCTCCTGCCTGTTCTGAACTCCTACTCCTCATCCTGCCTTTAGGGTACAAAAAATAGTAATCAGGGCCTAGTCTGGGTCTGTACGTGTGAGATAGATACACCTTTTGATATCATATTTTCTATTCCGCTATTCAATCTACACCCTTGGGGTAAAAAGAATTAAATTGCGGCATAGTCTGTATCGGTACGTGTGAGATACTCCTTCCAATCTTTTGGGGCGAATCTTCCACCGCCGAGGATTGCAGGGTGCTTCAGTTTGCCTCCTGTTCCGACCTCCTCCTACTCCTCATCCTCATCCTGCCTTTAGGTTACAAAAAATTGTAATCGGGGCCTAGTCTGTGTTTGTACGTGTGAGATACACCGTTTTATAAAATTTTTTCTATTCTGCTATTCAATCTACACCCTGTTTGAGAGTAAAAAGAATTAAATTGCGGCATAGTCTGTATCGGTACGTGTGAGATACACCTTCCAATCTTTTGGGGCGCATCTTCCACCGCCGAGGATAGCAGGGTCCTTCAGTTTGCCTCCTGTTTCTAACTCCTCCTACTCTGCTTCCTCATCCTCTACCGCCTCCTCATCCGGTCAGCATAACACCTTCACCACCAACTTCAGCACAGCCAGGGGTAAACGACAGCAGGCAGTTTTAAAACTTGCCTGTTTGGGGGAAAAACCACACACCGCGCAGGAGTTGTGGAGGAGCATGGAACAGCAGACAAATGAGTGGTTTCTGCCAGCGAGCCTCAAGTCCGGCCTGGTGGTGTGCGATAACGGGCGAAATCTCATAGCAGCTCTGGGCCTAGCCGGTTTGACGCACATCCCTTGCCTGGCGCATGTGCTGAATTTGGTGGTGCAGAGGTTCCTTAAAAACTACCCCGATATGTCAGAGCTGCTGCAGAAAGTGCGGGCCGTCTGTGCGCACTTTCGGCGTTCTCACCCTGCTGCTGCTCGCCTATCAGCGCTGCAGCGTAACTTTGGCCTTTCCGCTCACCGCCTCATATGTGACGTGCCCACAAGGTGGAACTCCACCTTGCACATGCTGGAAAGACTGTGCGAGCAGCAGCAGGCCATAGTGGAGTTTCAGCTGCAGCACGCACGCGTGAGTCGCTCTGCGGAACAGCACCACTTCACCACCAATAACTGGGCCTCCATGCGAGACCTGTGTGCCTTGTTGCGCTGTTTTGAGTACTTCACCAACATGGCCAGTGCCGATGACGCCGTTGTCAGCTTAACTATCCCACTTCTATGCCTCCTTCAAAAAACGATTCGGGCGATGATGGAAGAGGATGTTGCACAGGATGAGGAGGAGGAGGATGAAGAGGTAACATTTCCAAGGCTTTCAGGGCAGTCATTCGCAAGTGGCTCCGAGGGTGGGTTCCTGCACCCACAAATGCCAGGGGCACAATTGTCCAGCAGGGGCACAGTTCTGGAGGATGAGGAGGATGAGGAGGAGATGGAGGAGGAGATGGAACCATGTTCACAGCAGGGTGGCACCCAGGCCAGCTCATGGCCAATTGGCCATCACTGGTGTGTGGCTGGGGGGATACAGAGGACACAGACGATACACCTCCCACAGAGGACAGCTTTTCGTTGCCTCTGGGCAGCCTGGCACACATGAGCGATTACATGCTGCAGTGTTTCCACAATGACCGCCGAGTTGCCCACATTCTAACTTGTGCTGATTACTGGGTGGCCACGCTGCTGGATCCCCGTTGCAAGGACAACGTACCATCCTTAATTCACTCACTGGAGCGCGATCGCAAGATGCGCGAGTACAAGCGCACGCTGGTAGACGCGATGCTGCTGGTATTCCCACCTGACAGCGGGCCACAGTGGAAGCACAAGGCCAAGGCAGAGGAGGAGGAGGAAGAGGTCGCCAACGCAACCAGGGCACCGCCAGCACCTCAGAAGGCAGGGTTAGCATGGCCGAAATGTGGAAAAGCTTTGTCAGCACGCCACAACAAACAGCAGCACTAGCAGCTCATATGGAACGTTTTAGCAGGAGGCAGCATTTCACCAACATGGTGGAGCAGTATGTGTGCACACGCCTACATGTAGTGAATGACAGGTCTGCCCCCTTCAACTTCTGGGTCTCCAAATTGGGCACATGGCCTGAGCTTGCCCTTTACGCCTTGGAGGTGCTGGCGTGCCCTGCAGCCAGTGTATTATCTGAACGTGTATTTAGCACGGCTGGGGGTGTTATCACAGACAAGCGCAGCCGCCTGTCCAGAGACAACGTGGACAAGCTCACGTTCATTAAAATGAACCAGGCATGAATCCCACAGGACTTTTCCGTACCTTGTGCAGAATAGAGATAGATACCGACCTTACCCAGCCATTGTTGTTATATTTTTGATCTTTCTCACTCTTTTGGGGTGTACCTTAATTTAAAATGACTGAAAAAAAACAGTGTTGGCTACCTCGTCCCCCTCCACCGCCGCTTCCACCTACACCGCCACATCCACCGCCACCTCAACCTCCCTCCTACTCCATATGGGCCTCGTCCTTCACAGATGAAGAAAATTGTTTTATATTTCTGTTTTTTTTTTTTTTTTGTTGTTTTAAGTTATTTCCCTATCCACGTTTGTTTGCAGAGCACTTGCCATGCTCTTAACTACGTTTTGCTGCCATTTGCAGCACTCTAGCCCTTTCCATTGGTGTTTTAGAGCCATTTTAGTGCCTGAAAGTTCGGGTCCCCATTGACTTCAATGGGGTTCGGTGTCCGGGTAAAGTTCGGAAAAAGTCCGGGACACGGACCCGGACTTTTTTTTCAAGTTCGGCCGAACCCACCGAACACAGACATCCAGGTGTCCGCTCAACTCTAGTTATTTTTGTGCACTATATTGATCCACTCAAATTGAGTGGAATTGTTTTAGTAAAGTAGTGGAAACTGTCATATAACAAAGTTAATGTTTACCGAGTTTAGTGAACAGGGTTAAGCTATAATACTGCACACAGGGGTTGATTTACTAAAGACAAATAGGCTGCTCACTTTGCTCAGGAATTTTCCCTTAAGAAAATAATGTGCAAGGAAAATAAAAAAGGATATGTTTGCTTGAACTTGATAGGATGATGGAACTAATTAGAGAATTACCTCATTTGCTAAGCTAAGGGACAATTTAATTTCAAGGTGAAAATGTATTTTCAAAGAGAACAGCCTATTTCCCTTTAGTAAATGAACTTCACAACAAATGAAGCTCATTTTATGGACATCTTTATACCATTTTCTCTTTTTTTTTTTAAGTTTTATTGGAAATTTTGAAGGAATAAGCAAGGTGCACAGAGTTGAAAATAAGCATTCACAGCATCTGTTCAATTAACAAAGCCATGGTATAAGTAAGTAAGCATATCCATATAACTTACATAGCAAATGTGAAAGAGAGATGATCCAACAAAATATAGCATGGCATACATGGTTCATATGATCCCAGCCTAGGGAAGATTGGTGTGACATTGAGGGTGCTTACTACGGCTTGATGGCTCATCCGGGGTCAGGACACCCCCATAGGGAACAAGCTGTGTACAAGTCCATGGATCAGCGACCATAGTTGGGTTTGGAATGCTTTTTGTGATTGCTGGCGGCAGGGAGTAATAAGTGAGAGTCAACAAGTAGGCCGAAGAAGTGAGAAGTCAAGCGTAGAGAGCACGGGGAGAAAGGGAATGTGGTTAGCTTAGCTTAGGATTGGACAATTGTTGGGCTGGGCAGGTGTGTAATGGGGGGACACAACGGCGGGTAGACTGCAGGGAAAATGGAGGGGCAAAGGGAGGGAATAAAAAAAGCGGACAGGGACAGGTTAACATGAAGGTTGGTTTGTCAGTCTAAGGTAATCATTGGAGTGGGTGAATTCCAGCCAAGGGACCCAAGTATTGTAGAATTTATCAGGGGAGTCTTTGGCTTGGTGCATTAGATCTTCCATATCGGCAACTTTTTTGACACGCTGGAGCCAATCTGTTGTGGAGGGGGGTAGGTGGATAACCAAAGACATGGGATGCACATTTTGGCTGCATTTATGACGTGAAGGATGAGTGATTTCCTGTAAGTCGACTGTGGCAGAGAGGTATGATGGAGGAGATATTGGGTCGGGGTGAAATCGGGTGTAAATGTGGTGATGCGGGAGATATAGGTTTGAATGTCTCTCCAGAAGGGTTGGATGAGAGGGCAATCCCACCAAATATGTAGCAAGGTAACAGTCTGTTGGTTACAACACCAGCACATAGGTGAGATATATGCAGAGATTTAATGCAATTTGTCAGGGGTCCTATACCATTTTTGTATATATTTTGACACCGTTTTCCTGAGCAAAAATGTTTGTGGAACCCTTGTGAATGTGAGTATAAATATGATCCCAATCATTCTCAGATAAGTCAAGGGACAGGTCATCCTCCCATTGACGACTCGTTGTGTTTGTTTTCAGGCTTTGTCAGGTAAAGAGGATAGAATAAACGGCCGAGATCAAATGGCGCTAGGGTTCTTTTTTGTTGCAGAGTGATTCAAGGGGAGTATGAGCTCTGCACCAACTGGAGGGCTCTGTAAATTTTAACAGGAAATTCCTAATCTGTAGGAAATTGAAAAATGGGATTTTGTGGTTCGGAAAGCGCATTAGAAGGGCATCATACAAAAACAAAGATCCATTATCGAAGAAGTATTCAGATCTATGTGGAACATCGGTCGAGAAATTGTCGGAGGTGATATATGGGAGGCCAAGGGGAAATTCTGGATTACAATCAAGGGGTGTCAGAGGGCCAGGTGAAGAGGATAGGTGTAACGTTTTGCTCACAAGCCTAAAGATCTGCAGAGTAGGATTAGTGAGATGATTTCTAGCATTTTCTTTAGGGGTCAAGGCGGGTTTAATCCAAGGGAGATAGTGAATGGGAATGTTGGACATGGAGCCTTCAAGACCAACCCAGTCCTTGGTGCAAGGGTGGACATGCCAGTCTATAATCCTAGATAGGTGGCAGGACCAGTAATATTTTTGCAGGTTTGGGAGGCCTAGTCCCCCCTTTCATTTTAGGGGAGGTAAGTTTGCCCCAGTTTAATCTTGGAAGTTTAGAGCGCCATATGAATTCGGAGCATATCCGTTTGTACAACAGAAAGAACGAAGGGGAAAGCTTGATAGGGATGGCTTGTAAAACATACAGGAGTCTAGGGAGAATGTTAATTTTGATAATTGCTAACCTTCCAAACAAGAAAACGGGGCCGTATGTCCATTTAGATAGGTCAGTTTTGATAGTGTTTAGAATCGGGAGAAAATTTTTAGTGTAAAGGTCTGATAGTTTGCTAGGGAGCTGTATCCCAAGATATATAATAGAGTGCAGATCCCATCTGAAAGGAAATTTTAACTGACATTGGTTGAAGACATGGGTCGGTAGAGAGACATTAAGAGCCCACGATTTTGAGAAGTTTATTTTTAAGTTGGAGATGTCTTGAAACATGCCTAGGTCCTTCAAAAGGTTGGGGATGGTGGGGTGATAATGGGTTCGGTGAGGAACATGAGGATATCATCGGCGTAGGCCGCTATTTTATACGATTTATCTGCAATGTCCACTACTCTGATATCTGGATTTGACCTAAGTTTGCGGAGTAAGGGTTTGAGGGTGATGATGAAAATAAGGGGGGAGAGTGGACAGCCTTGTCTTGTTCCATTCGCACAGAGAGGGCATCCGACAGGTGGCTGTTTACCCGTACTCTTGCTGTGGGTGTGGAATATAAGGCTGAGATAAATTGTAGTATTTGTCTGGAGATCCCAATTGCATTTAACGCTGCAGACATAGTCCCAAGCCACCCTGTGGAATGCCTTCTCCGCGTCAAGGGACAAGAGGAATCCCTGAGTCTGAGAGGATGTAAGCCAGTGGTGAATGTTTATAGCCCTAATGGTGTTGTCTTTGGTTTTTCGTCCCGGGACAAAACTCACTTGATCCATCAATATTATATCGAGGAGTATGGGGAGAAGGCTGTTGGCAAGTATTTAAGCTTTATGTCAACGTTCAGAAGGGAAATGTCTTTCATTTTCTCTAGTCTGTTGTTTCTAGATTCCAGAAAGTCCTCTGGGTGAAGATTGTAAAGAGAGGAGTATTATCGGACAAAGCGATGTGCAATATCCTCATTAGATATAATTTTGTTGCCTTGTGGGTCTGTAAGGGAGTGAATCGTCTTAGCCGCTCTTTTAGCTTGAAGGGCTCTGACGAGTAATTTGCCTAATTTATTGCCACATTCATAAAACAGGCATTGTGATAAGGAGAACTTACGCCGAACTGCTTTCCCTAGTTCGTCAAGTAGTGCTTTGCAAGCCTGAGTGAGTTCTGCTAACGTTTGAGTGGCTAGGGATAGTTTGTGCAGATGTTCTAGGGATCAAATTTGTGTCATAAGTTTGTTTATGTAAGCCTGACAAGCCTTTTTCCGGTTTGACGCTAAGGCTACAAATTTTCCTCTAATGCACTTGTTAGCAGCCCAGAGAGTGGTAGGCAATATCTCTGGGGACTCATTATCTTCAAAATATTGGGATATTCTAGTGGTTAGGGCAGAAACATGTATGGGGTTAGACAGAAAGGAGTTGTCTAGGCGCCAAGTTCCTGAAGTCTGGGTTTTGGAAGATAGGGTGAGAGTAACGCTAATTGGGTTGTGATCGGAAATTAGCATTGGGTCAATAGAGGCATTTACAAGGGATGTAAGAGTGTCTTGTGAGATGAAGAAGTAATCAATCCTAGAATACTTATTATGAGGGGCTGAAAAATAAAAAAATAAGTATAGTCTATGATGTCTGGGTACAAAGTGTGCCAGGTATCGCGTAACAACATTAATTCAATAAATTGAGTTTTAATCACTTGGAGCGCTGCGTATGGTAGGGATGAAGAACCTGAAGAATTGTCAAGAAGAGGAGAAAGGGCTACGTTAAAATCACCGCCTACAATAAGCATGCCCGATTGGAAGTCAGTGAGATGGAGGAATGTTTCGCAAAAGAAGGGGACTAGGTTTTTATTAGGCGCGTATATATTGGCTAACGCGAGGGACTGGCCATGGAGGGTGCCTTTCACAAAGAGGAATCTACCTTTTTCATCCACCAGAGAGTCTTGTATTAGCAGGGGGCAATGCTTCAAGATGAGTATAGAAACACCCTTGGATTTGGATTCGCTTGTGGATGCGTGGAGAACTGTGGGGAACTGGCCATCATAGAGTTTGGGAATATTGTCAGGTTATTACTATGGGGAAGAGGCCAAGGAGGGAACCACAAGAGAGAGAGAGAGAAGAGAGGAGAAAGAAAAACAAGGGGTGGGGGGTGGAGGGATAGGTGTAGTGGGGGGGGGGGCTGCAGAAATCCTAATCAGGCGGTGCTCGGGAAGGTAGGGTGGTTTACAGGGGTGGGAAAAGTCAGGTGACAGGGGGACCTGCCTACCTGTCTGGAATCGAACCTAGGAAATTTAGAGTATAGTGGGTGTTATGGTATAGACCTAAGTAGTTTATTTAAGAATGTGACCAACTATATGGGGGTTGGAGTTGTCCTAACTGGAGAGGAAGAAGCAATGGCAGCCTAATAATGGGTATCCCTGCCACGAAACACCTAAAAAAAAAAAAAAGATATCAATAATTTTGGAGGGGTGGTATACAAGTGATAAGGGGGAGGTAGTAATGGAGTAGAGTTTGCCTCGCTTAACCGCTTGCCGACCGCTGCACGACTATTTACTGCGGAGGTCATCCCCGTACAGGCAAAGTGACGTAGGACTACTTCGCTAGCCTATGAGCCTCTAGGGGGCGAGAGCATGCCGCCGGAGGCGCGCTCCCGCCCCCACTCGTTCCCTAACAAGTCTGCGCGTGTGACCGGCGGACCCGATGTCTGCCGGTCACTCGCGATCTCTCCGTGGAGAGGGAGAAAGGCAGGCGGCTAATGTAAACAAAGCCGCCTGTCATTCTCCCTGATTTAATTGCAGAGATCATACGATCCTGCTATGTAGGATCGTATGTCTCTGTGGTTACATCACTAGCCACACCCCTTTACAGTTAGAAGCACGCCCCTAGGGACACACTTAACCCCTGCATCACCAATAAAGTTAACCCCTTCCCTGCCAGTGTCATTTTTACAGTAACAGTGCATATGTATAGCACTGATTACTGTAGTAATGTCACTGGTACCCCCAAAAGTGTAAAAAATGTCAGTCAAGGGTCCGATCTGTCTGCCGCAATGTTGCAGTCCCACAAAAAAAAAAACGCAGATCGCCGCCATTACTCGTTAAAAAAATAACAATAAAAATGACAAAAATCTTTCCCTTAGTTAGTAAACGCAATAACTTTTGCGCAAACCAATCAAAATACGCTTATTGCGATTTTTTTTTTTTTTTTTTTTTACCATACATATGTAGCAGAAAACAAATTGGCCTAAAATGTTAAAAAATTTTAAATTTTACATTTTATTTTTTGGGGGGGGGGGGGAATTTCATATAAAAAAAATGTGAAAAATATTATTTTTTTCAAAATTTACACTCTTTTTTTGTTTATAGCGCAAAAAGTAAAAATCGCACAGGTGATCAAATACCACCAAAATAAATCTCTGTTCGTGGGAAAAATAGGACGTCAATTGTCCCTTAAAGTCACACAGTGCCGAAACGCAAAATAGGCCCTGGTCTGGAAGGGGGTAAAATCTTCCAGGGCTTAAGTGGTTAAGGGGTAGGTATGTGCATTAATATAGAAGGCCTAAGAGAGCGGGGTTAGCGAGTTTCCGCGTTTGTGTATAGGTAGGGTTAGATAGAGCGTGTTTAGCTTTATTGGAGGGGGTCATCGCTTACTGCAACATTTGGATTAAAGAGACATTGGGAGGTCCATTATTAGCTAGTCGCTTTAAAAGCAGCAATAATCTTATATATAACCACACTAAAATACACTTAATTGGTCACCAAAATAACAAGAACATGTAGCACCCATAAGGGAGATCCTAACTAATGACCATAAATCAAGAGGGTGAGCCACATCCACTCCCGGAGGAGTGGTGGGGGGAAAATAAAGAGAAGGGTAAAATGGCACTGGCCTAATGGCTCAGTAAAGTGACTTGACTATGGCCTGAAAGGGAGCAGGTCTGAGTAAGCTGCATTGGAGAAAAAAGAAGAATACCTGTTGCGAACAGCATTGATTGGCCTCAAAACAAGTCATGTCTTATATAAAGAAACCTAGTACATTCAACATAATATCTGCAGGGTGATGGGACCTATACCGAGAAGTGGCAGGTTGGGAGAGACTCCATTACCACAGTCGGGAAGAGTAGCGTCAGCACTATTGCGTAGGTGAGATAACCAAACTAAAGGTATAAGGAAGAGAGAAGCTTTAGGTGCTATAACCTTCCGGGGCCACCAGAGGGTGCCATAGGGAGGAACTGATATCTGCTCCAGCTGAGGACATAAGCTGCAGAACAGAACAACAGCTACATACTGCAATTTTAGGAGTGTGTACTATAAATCCAAGAAAAAAAGGGAACGTCAGTTAGAGGCCGCTGAGCACACTCCTTGGCAGAATAAGTGTTCTGTGTGGCATAGGTCAAAGTAGTTCTAGTGCAGCAAGTGCTAATCTTCTGTCTATCATAGAGGCAGTTTAGTGATCAAACACAAGGAGGCAAAAAAAGTAACAGATGGAGTGGACTGTCTCCAAGACTGTCAAAGTATAACAGGTGGCAGGCAGCACATCGTATGCAGTAGCAGCCTTATAGGTGTCATATGTATCACATAAAAGTGGGAGTTAGATAACGGAGCAACGCGAACATTAAGGATAAAAGAGTTAAACAGGCTTAACTTGCGTGTGGAAAATCGGTATACGGTGCAAAGACAGGATGGTATTGCGAGCTTCAGTCATCTCTGCGAGCTCTCCGGTGTTGTGGTGGCTTGGTGGGGCTTGCACCGTGTAGCTGGCCCAGGTGTAAGGATAGGGATCTATTTCTCGAGGGAGAACGCTGGCGTATGCTCTGGGTGTCTCGTGCCTCCGTGGGTTCTTCCCTTTGGACATTTCTATAGCCCCCCCCCCCTGAATTTGGCATACCAATTAGGGAGATCCATCAGTTGTAGACCCAGAGAGGAGCAAAATTGTGGGAGGTCTTCAGGGACTCCTGGAAGAGCTGTGCTGCCTTGCAAGGTGGCAGACAGGCAGAAGGGAAATTTCCACTTATATGGAATACCTTTAGCGCAGAGGATCTCTAGGAGGGGTCTCAAATCCCTGCGGTGCTGGAGTGTGATATTGGAGAGGTCCTGATAAATGTGGTAAATAGTTCCCTCATGTTCAAGCTGTATCCTGTTTCTTGTTTTTCTTTGTATGTCCTCTTTTAGTCTATAATCCACCAAACAGCACACTACATGCCTTGGGGGGTCCCCCTCTCGGCCTCCAGATCTTAGGGCGCGGTGGATGTGCTCCATGTCAATCGGAGATTGTGGGGGACGGTCAAGGAGGGTATTAAACAGGCCGGTTATGGTGGGAGAGAGCTGGTCATTATCGACCGATTCAGGTAGGCCGCGTATGCGGAGGTTATGGCGCCTCCCTCTATTGTCCAGGTCCTCGAGGTGATGCTGGAGGTCTCTCATCTGTACCATGTGGCTATCGATTTTATGGGTCACTGAGCGGAGCACTGTATCATGATGATGAGATGTAAGTCTTTCAACATCTTGTACCCTGCCTGATAAGGACTGGATGTCCGCTTTGAGATCCGAGATGGTCCAGTGTGTCCTTGATGTCGGTGGCAACATCTCTTAGATTGTCTATACTGAGCTGTGATTGTGAGAGGTGAGGTGGAGAGTTTACATCAGTGTCCCCAGAAGCTACAGTCGCGTAGGTGCGGGCGGATGTCGGCGGATTGGGAGTCTGGGATTGACTGCAGCCTGTGCATACCATGTTGGCTGCCTGGGTATGGAAGATCTCTGGGATGTTTTGACTGATCCTGGTCCCGGTGTCCCTCGCGGAGCGGGATCTGGTGGCAGAGGAGGTGTGGGAGGTAGACCACATGCTTACCGAGGTCTAATGAGCAGGTAAGTCTGTGGCGGCGGGAGCTACACTTTCAGGCAGCCATCAACCAGCGAGGCCAAACCACGCCCCCCCTTATACCATTTTAATTCCAGCTGTATACCTATTTTGATTTAATACATAACAGTACTTGATTTTCTTATGATTTGATCAGCACATTTCAGCTTGACACTAGCCATGTAGTTATGTATCATGGGTTATGCTTCGTACAAAAAATAAAAACAATTAACATTTCTTAACCTCCCTGGCGGTGATCCCGAGCATGACTCGGGGTTATTTTTTTCTATCAGGAGCGGTAACCCCGAGTCACGCTCGGGGTAGTATTGCAGAGTGCCAGCGGAGCCCCCTTAGCTCCCGGGGTAATGCACTTACCTTGTCCCGGCGATCCAGCGATGTCCTTCGCTCCGATCACCGGGTGACCGGCGTCTGACTTCCTGGTTCCGTTCCCTGCGAGCAGAGGCCGCGCACGGGAGCGGAACTGGGCGGGAGTTTCAAATAGTAAAAATAAATAGAAGAGGTGATACAATGTAATCTGAGAGGATTACACTGTATCACCACAGATTACCTCAGAACTGACAGTACAGTGCCCCTTCTGACATTATACTTGTGATTTGTGCCCAAAAAATATATATATTATGGCATCAAAAAAGCGCCAGTCTAAAGCGCTTTTGGACCAGCTGAGCGACTGGTCACAGCGGCAGCGACCCGGAGGTGCTAGCGGAAGTGAGCGATATCGAGTCATGGGGTGATTTGTCGTCTGACACTGACACGGATCTGGCAAGTGACAACGGCGATGACCCTGCACCTGACCTGAGCGATGTGTGCACTTGGTGCGCTATTGATTGCGATGCGGACCAGGTAGCACCCCCAAGATTCCCGTTCACCGGATCACCTGGGATGAAGGTAGATGTCGAGCGTGACAACCCTCTGGCATACCTGCAATTATTCCTCACTGAGGAGGTAATTGAAAAAATTGTCACGGAGACGAATCGCTTCCAAGAGCACCAATCCGCTATGCTGCATGCCAGGTTTTCCAGAAGCAGAAAGTGGGAACCAGTGACGAAAGAGGACATGTGGCTGTTTCTGGGACTCCTCTTTCTTCAGGGATTGGTGGGGAAACCGTTCCAGAAATGGTACTGGACCACCAACAGGTTACTGGCCACTCCGTTTTTTGGCACTGTGATGTCTGAGTATCGCTTCTCCCTGATTATGAAGTATTTCCACTTTACAAACCAATGAGGAGTTTGATGAGGCCACGCATCCTGCATCCAAACTGAAAAAAATCTGGGAGGTATGGCAAATTATTGTGGCCAATTTCCAGCGGACCTACGTGCCAGTAAGGGACGTCAGCGTGGATGAGAGTTTGATGGCCTACAAGGGACGCCTAAGCTGGATTCAGTACATTGCATCCAAAAGAGCGTGGTTTGGCATCAAATCATATATGCTCTGCGAGTCATCCACGGGGTACATCTGGAATTTGGTAATTTACACCGGCAAAGGCACTAAATTCAACCCCAGGTACAGCGGCTATGGGATGGCCACATCATCCGTCCTTACACTTCTGGAGCCATTGCTGAACCAGGGATATTGTGTGACCACGGACAACTTCTATATGTCCCTGGAACTATATGATGTTTTGCTACAAAATAGAACCGACGCATATGGTACTTTTAGGCCTAACCGACGAGACATGCCATCTTTGTTTGCCAAAGAAAAAACTAAAAACCGGAGAAATGGTTGCCTGGCAGAAGGGTAAGATGATGGCAATGCAATGGCGAGACAAGAAGGACGTGTGTCTCATGAGCACTGTGCACAATACCTCCACTGCCATGGTCCACACAAAATGTGGGACAGATGTGCTGAAGCCGCAGGTCGTGATTGACTATAACAAAACAATGGGAGGTGTCGATAGAGCCGATCAGGCCATGACCTTCTATCCGGCTATGCGAAAACAGCAAAAAAAATATTATAAAAAAATATTCAGACATCTTCTGGAACAATGTCTTTGGAACGCTTACATCCTGCACAAAGCAAACAGTGACAAGCCTCTTGCTCATTCCGAGTATGTCTGGAAGGTGGCTGAGCAGATTTTTGTAAAGCACCAGACACCATCAGGAGTTGTAAATAGACCTGGACGTCGCGCTGTTGACGTTGTCAACCCAGAACATCTGACCGGCCGTCACTTTGCAGTTGGCGGGATATAGTCTGCAAAAAAGGCAAAAGAGGAGGAAGAGCAAGAGGAGGAAGAGGGTTCCAGTTGTCCGACCCCGATTAAATGGTAACGTTAACGTAGGCCGCCCAGGGTTCCCAGATCAGTTCAAAGTTCTTTCTAGAGTCATCAAGAATGCTGTACATCTTCTCCTGTGCCATTATCCATGATATCTTACGCTTAGCCAAATGGAGCGGAACAGAAGGCATTTTCCACTGCTTGGCTATCGCCATTTTGGCACAGAGGAAGATGTAGAATATGAGGGCCTGGGTGTGTTTGGGAATTTTAGGAATGCGCTGACCTAAGAGAGCATGTGTGGGGGACGGATGTACCACAAGGCCAGTAATCCGCCTGACCATACCATAAATGCGCCCCCAGAACGTTCTCAGTTTGGGGCATTCCCAAAAGATATGTAATATAGTGCCCAGCAGGTTGCAGCCACAAAAGCAAGTGGGATGCGTGGAGGGATATATGGTGGCCAGTCTAGCGGGCACCATATACCACCTCATAATCACTTTTAAGTTAGCTTCCATGAGGCCAACATTGTGAATACCCCGGAAAGAACACCCAACACATGCATGCCAATCCAGCAGGTCCCAATCTATGTTGAGGTCTTGTTCCCATTTAAGCATGTAGGCCGTTTTACTTTGAGCATCATTTAGGAGGGCGTAGATGAGGGAGATACCCCCCTTAACATCAGTAATTTGGGCGCACCATTGTTCATAAAGCAATACCCGAAGGGGTGCAGGAGATTTGGACCTGAGGGAGTTAATAAAGTGTGAGATTTGGGTCAGACGGAACTTCTCCACAGGCGGCATCTTCAACGAATAAATACAATGTGATAATGTTATAGGACTTGAGCTATTCACAAAGTGTCCAATTCTATATATGCCTTTGTCAGTCCACCATTTAAATGCCCCTATGTTTTCTCCTGGAGGGAAGGCCGGATTATGGAAAAGGTGAGAGAGCGGAGCCCAATGTGAGGTCACTTTATGCGACTTGTGAATGCGATCACAAATGGAGAAAGAATGTGAAAGAGTAGGAGATAATACCGGGGGCGGGAAGAGGCTGGACACCACACTAAATAATCAATAGTGTGTCGGGGGATAGCCTGACGTTCCATATGGCACCAGTCGGGCTTCCCCCCCCCCCCTGGAATAAATAACGGAAAACTGAGTTAGTTGTGCTGCTAGGTAGTAGTTCCAGAGGTCTGGGACACCCAAACCCCCCTGTTTCCGGGAGCGTATAAGCGTAAGTTTATTAATTCTATGTCCCTTCGGTCCCCAGATAAATTTAAAAATGTGACCTTGTAAACTCTGAATATGGGATTTCCGCACAGGGATCGGGAGAGACCGGAAGAAATAGAGGATACGCGGCAAAAGGGTCATTTTAACCGCATTGACTTTCCCTATCCAGGAGATATGAAAGCGAGACCATTCAGCTAATTCTCGCTTCAGTTGATGGATCATGGGCAGGTAATTGGTTGGATAGAGTTTGTCTATCATGGGGGTTAACGACACCCCTAGGTAGGGGAAGGAATCTGGAAGCCAAGAGAAAGGGAAGTGTTCCTTCAGCCGATCTACAAGAGAGGAGGGAAGAGTGACATTGAGGGCCAGGGATTTCGACATATTGACTCTCAGGCCTGAGGCCGCCCCGAAGGCGTCTAGGAGGGAAACGATATTGGGGAGGGAAATCAATAGAGAGGTGACAAAAAGCATAATGTCATCTGCAAACAACGCGCATTTGTGGGTAGCGGGTCCGCACTGTATACCATGAATGTCGGGGTGGAGGCGGATGGCCGTTGCTAAAGATTCAAGGGCCACCACAAAAAGGAGCGGGGATAGGGGGCATCCCTGTCTCATGCCTCTCCGGATGGGTATGTTTGCCGAATAGTAACCTTGCATCCTGACCTGAGCAATCGGATGAGAGTAAAGGGCCCGAAGCGTGGTGAGAAAAGAGGGGCCAAAGCCCCATCGTTCTAAGGTCCGGAAAAGGAATGGCCAGGAAAGGGAGTCAAAGGCCTTTTGCAAATCCAGGGACAGGAGAAAACCATGCTGGGGAGGGCCACCATCCCACCCAGAATTTAACAGGGAGATGACATCGATCACTCTCCTTATCTGGTCAGGTCCCTGCCTACCCGGGATGAATCCAACCTGATCTTTATGAATATATGTAGCAATAAAGCTAGATAAACGATTAGCAAAGATTTTCATCAGGATCTTAAGATCATTATTAATAAGTGAAATTGGTCTATAATTGCCCACCTCGGAGGGATCCTTCCCAGGCTTGGGGATAACCGAGATGTAAGCTTTATTAGATGCTTCTTCAAGTTCAGTGCCGCCCCTAAGAGCATTGAAGAACCAAACCAGATAAGGAGAAAGGACCGAAACAAAAGTCTTATAGTAAGAATTTGAGAAACCGTCAGGGCCTGGGGCGGAATTGGGTCGAAGGGTCTTAATAACATCCAGCACCTCCTGTTCAGCAATAGGGGCATCCAGTAGGGATCTATGAGTAGCCGAAAGACGGGGAAGAGGTACTTCGTTCAAGAACGAATCGGGATCATCCCCCTTATGAGGGGTAGGGGCCGCGTAAAGACGTGAGTAGAAGAAGTGGAAAGAGGCCATGATGGAGTTGGGGTTATTCGATAGAGCACAAGAGGGGGACTTTATCTTAGGCATGGAGACCGCACGAAATTTGGGAGAAAGTTTCAGCGCTAGTTTCGTACCCAGTTTGTCCCAAAAAGCGTAAGAGTGAGCCTTTTGCCACCGCAGGGCCTTCTCCACCCTGGAAGTCAGGGCCAAGTTCAGTGAAAGCTTGACCGCATCCAATTCAGCCAGTGAGGCCGGGTTAGGAGATCTCTTATGGGCTCTACGGAGACGAACGTATTCAGTTTCCAAGCGGGCAATGTCGACCATTCTTTCCCTTTTAATTTTCGCCCCCAATTGAATAAGGTAACCCCTGATAACGGCCTTATTGGCCCCCCAGAGGGTAGAAGGGGACATGTCAGGGAGATCATTGAGCGCAAAGTAGTCGCGGAGTGCAGCCTCTATCATGGAACACCTAATGGGGTCGTTCAGAATGGACTCATTGATTCTCCAAGGCAAAGGGCCACGGGGAAGCAAGGAGCATGAGAGTCGAAGAGTAACCATGGAATGGTCTGACCAAGGGACATCTTCAATTTTAGACTTCCACGCCGAAGGGACGTCAGTCGTGGGGACGAAAATGTGATCTATACGCGCATACGTACGATGGGGTGCCGAGAAATGTGTGAAATCACGGGAAGAAGGGTTCAGTTCCCGCCAAATATCAATCAGACCTAGCGAATGAAGTGTTCTAGCCACTCGAAGGCTCTTGTTTGGAGGGGCAGCGAAGCCTACCACCAGAGGGATTAGACTTGTCAAGGGAGCAGTCAAGGGCTAAATTAGAATCCCCCCCCTATGAGAACGTCCCTCAAGGTGTGGAGAGAGTGTGAGAAACATATCGGAAAAGAATTTCGCCTGACCCTGGTTGGGAGCGTAATAAGAGACAAATGTGTATAACTCCCCTTTGTATGGTGCCTTTAACTAAAATGAAATGACCGTGGGGGTCCCGAACCGTGTGCAGGTGGGAGAAGGGAAGAGATTTAGCAAAGAAAATGGCAACCCCTCTCTGCTTGGAGGGGGCATTGGCGAGATAAAACAAGGGGTATTTGGGATGGACAAAGGCAGGTTGATAGGACTCCGGAAAGTGAGTCTCCTGAAGCAGGAGAACCCCCATTCCCTGGGACTGATACTGTTGGAAAGCCTTCCTATGTTTGACCGGCGAATTTAAGCCCTGGGTGTTGTGTGATGCCACCTGTAGAGAAGAGACCGTACTCACGTTAGGCGTCATGGTATGCTGTCACAGGTTGCGCTGGGGTGAGCTTCGATGCGGACTCCCACTGGGAGAAGTCGGGCACAGCTGTGGCAGAAGAAGAAGGAACATGAGCAAACCCATCGGACCGCTGGAACTCTCTGAAAAGAAAAAGATGCCAGTAAAGGGAGAAAAAAGAAGCAAAGAGGACAGTGAAAGGAAAAGAAGGGCACAAGAGCGTGCTCTTGCGCAGGCATGAGGTGACCGCAGACAGAGCCCACAGTCCCCCATCAGACGTTCGGATGAGCACTGAACCAGTCAGGGCACATTCCTGTGGGAGACAAGAGGTAGCCAACTTGCGTCCGACAGGAGGAGGCGCAATGGAACCTCCCCGGTCAAAGAGCACCAACCCGGCATTTATAATATACAATTAAAAGAAAAACAACATCAAAGCACTACGACCCCACTATCTAAGATGTGGGATCCTCCGCCCAGCATTCCCCATGAGAAGCATGGGAGCAGAGTAAGGGAGTGGGGAAAGACTCCGGGGATAGGGAGGGAAGGGAAATAGGGGAGGGGGGAAGGGATAGGGGAAGGATGGGGAAAAAGGGGGGGAAGGAAGGGACAGGGGTAAAAGGTAGAAGGAGGGAGAAGAAGGGGACCACAAGCAAAATAGCACAAAAAACAGTCAAAAAAAAAAAAAAAAAGCAATGGTCCCATCAATTAAAAAAGATGAAAAAGTTAAAAACTGCAACCGGCTTAGTAGCAGAAAATCAACACCAGCCAGGACCTTAAAACATAAAAGAGGTAGTTCGCTGGGAGAAAAAAGAACATAGAAAACAGTCCAAACCTGGACCCAAAAAGGGGCCAAAAAGTGAAGGTAGGGATCATCGAGGATCCAAAATCAGGTGAAGAAGAGTGAACTCCAACAGCCTAGAAGGAGAATAGTAGGAGGGTCCACGCAGGCATCAGGGTGGATAGACATCTCGGTGGCGCTTTGTTTGCTGCTTGTTCCAAGTCGAGGATAAAGGGCTGATTGGTGGAGGTCGCTTGGAAGATTCTCTCCTAGTGGTAGTCGAGGAGGGAACGGGGTCCCGTGTGACAATTCCCATTTGTAGTAGCATGTGTTCGCCATCCTGGAAGTTGGTAAAGCTATGAGTCTTGTTCTGGAATTGGAAATTGAGGCGGAAGGGGAAGGACCACCAATATTTCAGCGCCCTAGCAGAGAGTGCTGATGTAAGTGGCTTCAATGCTCTGCAGCGTTGAATGGTGAAGGGGGAGAGGTCAGCGAAGAGTTGGATCTTATGGCCTTGAATGGTCAGATCCTCTCTACCCCTGCTCTTTTTCATAAGTTCCTCCTTAACCCCATAAAAGTGTGTCTTGACAATGATGTCCCTGGGCAGGCCGTCTTTGGGCAATTGGAGGGCCCTGTGAGCTCGGTCAAGTTCCAGGCGATGGTCTGAAATGTCTGGGATAAGATCCTTAATAAAAGCCTTGATAGTATTAGGGATATCCGTGATGGTTTTGGGGATCCCCCGGACCCTGAAATTCAAACATCGGCTCCTGTTTTCCAGGTCATCCAATTTACTGAGTGCAGTGTCAAGCTGATCCTGCATAGTTTGGATGCAAGCAGTGTTCTGATTGGCCCTAGCGACCGTTTGATCCATAGTGTGCTCGATCGCTTCTATGCGGGTCCCAAGGTGCTGGAGTTCTGCCTTAATGGAGCCAGTAATTTGTGAGGCAGTTTGGGCCAGGCCAGAGGCTAACATCTCTGAGAACTTAGTCATGAGTAATGACAGGTCTGGGAAGGGACCAGGCGAGTTGGGGCCTAGCAGATGAGGAAAAGCCGGGGCCTCAGGTGACAGCAGCCCCGGGGTCCCTGGGGCTTGCAATAGAGTTCTGCTAATGAGCGATTCAGTGGAAGCTGGAGTGACCAGGGGGGGCTGAATGATATAGGCAGAGGTGGAGGGGGATGGCCAGCGGTCGCCATGTTAGGGGAGTCCCGCTCTGTGGAGAAGAAGCAAAGGCGGCGGGAAACCTCTCTGCGGTGTCCCGCTGACATCCACGGAAGGGCCACCGGAGGAAGGAGAAGTGGATGGTACTGGCCGAGGGGCGCAGTGCGCTGTGATGCCGATGCTGGGGCTCTCTAGAGACCAGGGAGGCGCGGAGCTACGGACTAAGGCGCCATGTCGGAGCTCCCGCGCATGCGCACTCTGAGGGGGGGGCAGTTTTCAAAACCCCCCTAGACTAGTGGAATTTATGGCAATAATGATTTTCACATTCTGCTGATATTGTTCTAGCAAACACACCCCATTTATGTACTTTTTTTACATGATATTTATTACTCATTGAAAAACGGACAACATTTACCTGCCATAACTGAATTTTGAGTTTGTATTACTTGCTGTTTTTTTTAACCATCTTTAAGTGCAATGTGCTTAACACTGCAAATTGTCTCCAGAGCCAGATGACATTGAAACTACTGAACATGACTACTTAGAAAACACTCAAGCCTTTCTGTTTTACTTACTAATTTGTGTGATGTCCTCGGTGAAATTTCAGAGCTGGCTATGCCCTAGTAAATGATACTGATGTTCTGGAAGCTGAGACTGCAAGACAACATAACTTGCTGAACTGACAGCCCTTACTAGAGTCTGCAAACCAAACTGCCAACACCTACACTGATTCAGGAGATAACTGCTCTCAGTCTCTAGCAGTAGAGTACATTTTGTACTTTATTTAGAAAAAGCAACTGCACATCCTGCTGCTGTTGCAGAACTGTATACTGTTGTTTTGTAACCAACATAAAGTCCAGTGATTAAAATGTACAGCTTCTACCCTATACATCTCATGGTTTCCTAAATGAAAATGCTTCAGCTGGGTGTGTGGGTAAAAGCATAATGTAATTGGTGAGATGCATGACTTCAAAATGTAAATACAATTTTTTATTTCAATAAATTCGTATTGACTAATCGGTATAAAACACAATTACAAATGCATGCCAGTCTCAGTCTCACAAAGGGCTATGATGGAGCAGACAACTTCTGATAGTCTATAGTGAGGAGGTATTAAAAATGATAACATAAATACTTATTCTTAATAATAAAAAATAGTATTGACATATACTGTATAATCCTAATGTGTGGAACAGTGAGGATGGAGAATACCTTCCTCTGCTGTGTGGTTTTCAGCTTCTATAATGAGTGTGTAGCATATTTGTTGCTTCCAAACACAGGGTGCGTTTAGATAATCAATAAATCATTACTGGGGATACCCCTTACATGGGAATATTGATTGTAAGACCAAAAGATAGGTTAAAATGATAAAAACAGAAATCAAGGAGAGTAAGAAGATAGGAAAGCAGAAGGGAAAGGTGGGATGGGGAATTGGGAAATGGGCCAAGACGGGTCTCTGCACATAGGATTGAACCCTGATCAAGAAACAAGTAAAATTAAATGAAAAAAGTCCATATAGAGTTATTGATATTCTCCTTAAATAATAAATTGTCCAATAATTCCATATGTTTTTAAACTTTTTAAAGTTGGCATGTAATATAGCAGATAGTTTTTCATTGAACAAGTGCCATGACATTTCTGTACCATCCGCATGCTAGTTGGGGTACCTGATTTCTATACTTTCACCAGGATTTGCTTAGCTGCCGTGAAAATATAGGATATCAATTCGAATTGATTGGAGGTACACGTTGGTGGCTTAAGATTCAAAAAGGCTTCATAAGGGTTTTTGGGAAGACCGACTCCTAAGACAGTATCAATTAATTGATACTTTCTTGTTCAAAAACATTTGATTCTTGGCCTGTCCCACCACATGCACCAGTGTGACAACCTGCCCACAGCCCCAAAAACAGCAATCCAAGGCACTCTGTGCAAATTTAGCTATCCTGGAGGGCACCATATGCCAATGTACCATCTCAGGAGCTGTGTATAGTTAGCCTCTAGAACAGAGGAATTTACTGTGCCCTGAGCTATTTTGTCCCATATCTAAGTCAACTACTGTTCCTCTATTGAAAAACCAAGATCTTTTTCCCATGGTGAAATATACTGTAAATAGGAGCATCAAAAATATTGTCCTGAATCAGGGATTTATGGATCAAGGATAACGTAACTTTAATTAGTGGGTCACTGCAAGAGGTATTTGCAAAGGAGTGAGAGTTAAAGGCAAGTCTATGTTTTTCAATATCGATTTCACAAAATTGTGAATCTGAAGATAATAGAATATCTCTGTGGAAGCAATATTATGTGTTGTTTGCTTCCAGTGCATCTGCGAGTTGTTGAGGGAGTATAGGGAGGGGCATTTTAGAAAGGAATGTGCCTAAAAGAGATTGAATGAAAGTAGGCCTCCATAAAATGTACAAAGGTGAATTTCGATCTTGTCTATAATTTTACTAGGGTTACTAGTAGGTCTTTAACTGCCAACGTTAAAGTGAAAAGGTTTTGGTACAGTCTCAGGGTTTGTTAGATGGCTATCTAATATTGAGTCGGGTTTATTATCTTTAATTTAAGGTTTGTTTTTGGACCAGCAGATCTTGTTCTCTGCATTCCAATTGTTGTTTAGATGAGGGAATAGAATTATGTTTATGTTGGCTCAAAAGTTGTTGGTACTAGGTCTCTAGATCTGTCAGTTGGGCAATACTTTTTTTCCTCAGAGAAGCTATTTGAATAAGGGTAGCCCATATTGTTGCCTTACAGTTCATCTAGAAAGTATTCACAACGCTTCACTTTTTCCACATTTTGTCATGTTACTAGAAAAGAAAACAAATGTGTTATCTGGACCAAATATGTAACACAATTAAAAATGGTGACAAAGAAAAATTCACAATGTGAAAACTATTGCAATAAAAAAATGAGAACAACCTATGATGTGTACACATATGTATGCTTAAAAAAAAAAAAGTTTGAAAAGTGATAAAAGGCATGCACAATGTGATAAAATAAAACCACAACAGTGAAAAAGAAAGCAAAAAAGGTTTCACAGAGAAAGTCCCATAGACAAAAATGGTAAATATCAACAAAACAGTCTCTTTGATGAATGACAAAGTCCCTTTGACAAAGTTGGAAGTTACGAAACGCATCAACATGTGGCCACACAATATACCGGTAGGATTGGTCTGGTGAACAATTCACTCCCAGAGGTCTACTATACCATCGTGGAGGTGGTAAGACCAATGAAAGCGCCCCAAACCCCTTCTACATGTTTTATACGCTGAAGCAGTGTTTAGTTTGTATGTGCAATCATATGAGGTTTTATTTCTAAAATAAAAAGTTTAAAGTGGTAATACACTAGTGGAGCTTTTTTTTCCTTTGCATGTATATGAGAAAAGAAAGGCTGCCCTAAAGGAGACATCTGAGGTGTAATTGCCCTGATTGCAACATTTGATACTTTGCGCTATTAGCCTCATCCATGAAGATGGTGGGCAATAAAGTGGGGTGAGTTGCCTAGCTGAGGGGTGTGCAAGCACGGAGGTGGTGGATCTTTCAGTGTTCCTTTATTCAGCATGCAACCCATTTCATCCAATCACCTGATATCACTATATATTTGTCACCAAGCTTTTTGGAGCACAACACATTGGATGTGGACTGTGTATTTGCTTCAATATTTGTTTTCTTATAACACTTGGAGTGATTTTGTGCACTTATTTGTTTAATTATATTTGGTGCATGTTTTTAGACCACGAGAATATTTGTGTGCTTACATTTTTTGTATGATATGCGCGGCTAGCTGGGTTATATATTCACTATTATTTGGTCTATCTTATTTTTTAAGCCGCAGCACTACATTTTGATTTATTCACCTGCATTTATCACATATTTTCTGTGAGAGCAGGATCTGTGTTATATTAAGCGCAAGATCCTGCCTATATTTAATTAATGAATTTAATCCATTTTGGAATAAGGCTGTAACATAACAAAATGTTAAAGTATAATGCTGTGAATACTTTCCGGGTGCACTGTATGTTCATTCCAGATCATGTCCCCTCCAAGCACTGGGTTAGCATTAAGTTCAAAATAGTCCTGTAGAGCTTGTTGAATCTTTAAAACAAGATCTGGATCACTTAAAAGATAGTCCTTGACGGACCATCTACTATCCTATGGTCTTCCATGTAAAGAGGGTAAAGATAAAACATATTGTGTCATGATCTGGCCAGGGTACTGGCTGGATCTAGCAGCAAACCACCTGAGGCAAAGGGGTGCATGGAATCAGGATATGGTCTATCTTACAACATGTTTGGTGAGGATGTTAAAAGTATGTGTAATCTTGA
Source organism: Pelophylax lessonae (assembly GCF_965119305.1). NCBI lineage: Eukaryota > Metazoa > Chordata > Amphibia > Anura > Ranidae > Pelophylax > Pelophylax lessonae. Next base: position 499,775,690 of record NC_138769.1, on the reverse strand, counting down.
GACTTCGGGTTAATCTCCCACCAAGCATCCGCCAACATGTGTGTTTTAAGCAATTTAGAACATGCTCTCTGGACTAGGTTCAAGAGCAATGATGGAGGTCAACCAAATAGGTGTTTTTTTTTTTTATACAAAATTGAAGGTATAATGAAGTTGGAATTACCACAGGATATATAGGGACTTCCGGTTCCGGCGCTCATGCAGGAGGAGGGAGCCTCTGCTGCCCCGCTACACCCGCAGCCGGACTATCTTAAAAATCACATCCGGAGGCCGCCCAGAGGGCACCTAACACCACCCCCCTCACTCCGGACATCGGGGATGTAGAATGGACCGCTTTGTGGGGCGCCAGCGCCCGTACACTGCCGCCAGCACGAAACGGCCTGAGACAGCCACCGCTTCTCCCACAGAATCCAACATGGTCTCGGCAGTGCGGGAGGAGGAGGTGAGCGACTCCCTCTCTCTCTCTCTCACCCTCTCTCACAACCCTCTGGACTTCCGCGGCTCACCCCAACCCCAGAAATAACACAGGCTGATCCAGCTTACCTTAAGATGGCTGAGGCTGTAGCACATATTCTGTCCCCCACGATTAAGACAGCTATAGAAATGGCCATTACACAGAGTCTGTCACAGCTGCAGAAAGAACTGAGTTCACACAAGCACCAAATCCAGGAGGCTTAGCAGAGGATCACCTCCCTGGAGGAAGAGACCCTGCCCAATAGCAGGGATATCAATAACCAAGTTAAGGCTCTACAGGCACTACAGGGTAAAATTGAGGACCTGGAGAACCGCTCCAGGAGGAATAACCTCCGGATCATTGGGACACCTGAAGCGGTTCAAGGGGCAGAGCTCCACACTCTGTGTTCAGAAACTATACCAAGAGCTTTGGGTTTGCCGTCCCCCTGTGTTGTGGAGCTGGCTCATCGGGTTGGGGCTCCAAATGAGTCCTGGAAAAACCCACGACCCATCATTGCCCGTTATTTTAATTATGCGGACAAGAGCGCCATTTTGATGACCTTCAGGAAAGAAAGATCCTTACAAATCAAAGGCTGCTCTATTCTACTCTTCGCAGACTACTCCGCAGAAGTATCCAGGTGACGAAAGACATTTTCCCAAGTGTGCTCTTCTCTTTTCCAACAGCAAATATGATTTACCTTAGCGTATCCTGCTATTCTTCATGTCACTACACCTGAGGGCGAACGCCTGTCTTTCCACATGCCATCCGATGCGGAGCATTATGTCTCGACGTTCTCTACGCCCATGGAATTACCACAGAGAAGCAAGGGGTTTTTTGTCATTTGGGGCTAGTAAGATACAATTGTAATGTATGTGTTGCTAAGTTGACCCACTAAAAAAGTCATCAGGATTGGAGATTTGCAGGTCACAATTAAAGGGGACAAAGCATGTAAAGCCAATAAAAACTAATATCTGTTTTTTGCAAGGGCGTTGTCTGTAAAAATCTGGCGATAGCTAGCATTACAGTACCTGGGGCAGGATGTCTGGGAAAACTGTGTTTCTTGAAGGCAGATAACATCAATTTGTTTGGAACGAAAGTGTCAGAAGGCTCGCCTCTTTGTTTGGGTAATTTAAGCCTTGTACATTTAATAACAATATTCTAAGCAGAATGTTGTTAATATGAAGGAACCTATGAGGAGGATCAACTCACACGCAGGAGTCCATATGGTCCATTCCAACTTAGGGAGAAGTAGGTAAAGAAATGAGAATGAGGGTGGAAAAGGCAAGGATAGAAAAGACATCAAGAGGAAGAGAGAAATATAAAAAATTACAGTGTAAGTTAAATAGCAATAGTGAAAAACACAATGCAAATGTGAAAGAACCCTAGTGGCACAAAAAATAAGTATTTAATACTTAATTGAAAGTACTTGCAAAAAAAAAATAGAAGTACAAAATTAATATCAATGATAATGGTCATGATCAGTGCACAGTCTCACAAAAATATTAATTTGAACAAAACTTCCTAAAGTAGAAGTGAGACCTGTGAATGCAGGATAACTTAATCACCAAAACACCACCACCGCTGTGTGACATCCAATACTGCTCCCATCAGGTGGACACTCACCAAATATTTATGCCCCCATTCGCATCCGTGCTTCCTCTACACTGCTAGATTGTCACCTGCAGACGTTATCCCCCTATGCTCTAGCAGTTGCAGGTCCTACAACATCAAGTAAAATGCAAGGCCTTTCATTGAACTTAAGGTTACCGGGGAACATTTAACTGCCGGAGTGTAGAGGAGAAGAGGAGGGTGCCCACTATTGTTCTAGTGTGGATGAGTTACCAATAGAGGAAAAGGACAGGAGAGGTTTAAGCCCATCCAGAGGAGTCTATTAACATTTGATCTATCAGCGCTTATGCCCAACCATGCGAATGGGGGGCATAAATATTTGGTGAGCGTCCAACTGATGGGATCGGTATTGGATATCACGCAGTGGTGGTTTTTTGGTGATACTTCTACTTGATGATGCACTGAATTAAGTTTTATTCAAATTTAATATTTTTGTGGGACTGTGCACTGATCACGACCATTATCATTGATATTAATTTTGGACTTTTTATTCTATTTATTTTTTATTTTTGTACAAGCACTTTCAATTAAGTAGTAATTACTTATTTTTTTCACTGCTAGTGTTCTTTCACATTTCTAAGTGTTTTTCACTATTGCTATTTATTTTCATTCATTAGAAGCAGCTGCATTTATGTATTGATTTATTTGTTTATTCACACTTTTATTTTTAGGCCCCGTTCACACTGGGGTGATCTGACTTGGGGGGGCGACCTCCGAGGTCGCGGTGCGAGCAGCGCGCCGCGACCTCGGAGCGGCCGGCACGGACTTCATAACATTGAAGTCTATGCGGGTCGCCCCAAAGAAGCTCCGGACCCTTTTTCTAAGTCGGAGCGACTTGTGTCTCTCCTATTAGAACGGATCCGCAGCTTCCCTATGGAAGGCGACCTACGGCGACCTGTGAGGCGACCAGGTCGCCTCACAGGTCACCCCAGTGTGAACGGGGACTAAGCGTGAGGGATTTACACTATTATAAAAAGTATGTTATTTTGCAACTTGGAATAACCCAAACATTGATTATCCATATTAGCCAGTAGGTGACTATGGAATTGGCACTGACAACCACCACAGGGCAAATTTTTTAATAAGATGGTCCACTCTTGCAGCGAGCAATTAGTGGTATTTGGTATGGAGGCTAGCAAAGTGTGTGGGTTAGGCACCAGAGGAGCATCGCTAATAATGAGCTTGTTCAGAGCCCTTAAATCATGTACTAATCTGTATATTGTTTCCTGGCGTTTAGCTGTTTTTCTAGCAACTGGATATAATGGAGTGTTACTGGGAGATTTGGTTGGTGTGAGGACCTTTATCTGTAGATATTGTTTTATTTGGATCTTGAGACTATCCATCTGAGCCACACTCAAGGGGTATTGTGGTAATCGGGGCAAATTGCTCACTGGCTTGATTTTAACCGATGTTGGCGGAACTGGCAGATGACCCACATTTGTACTTATCAATACCCCAGACTTTCGGGTTCCAGCTCCGCCAACACATCCAACTCAAGAAAACACCCAGGTTCTATTAGATACAACAGCGCTACCATCATACATAGGCGTTTGTCAGACAGTGCACTGCTGACCGCAATACCTGCTAGAGTGTACTCGATGACCGCTTATATTTCTTTTTTTCTTTTTTTTTATAAATCTCTATATTATATATAATAACAAAAAAACATAACAACAACACATAACACACGCTGAGCATATCGTATTATTAAAAAAAAAACATAGTTACATTAGTACAGAACCATACATATAGTCAAATACACCACACCAAATATATTTTATTTCGATGAAATCAAAACATCATCCACTCTTAGATAACATACTGTAAGAAATAAAATTCCTATGAGTTTGGATGTGTGGGGGTGCTCCAGGCCATGGAGGGCTCTGCCTACCATTTAGACCAAATATTATTAAACTTACGAGGACATCTCCTATTGGCATAGGTGTCCCTATATAATGGCAGGCTATTATTTATCAATTGTTTCCAAAATGCAAGTGGCAGAAGCATAGGTTTTTTTCCAATAGAGAGCAATGGCCTTTGTAGCGTAAAATAACGCAACAGTCGGCAACAAACACTTCGCCCTTGTGGGCAATATAGAATCTACCAACCCCAACAGGCATAGAGACATCGAAACCTGCAAGGGGGTGGAAACAAAGGGGTTCAAAAAGACTACAACCTCCTCCCAAAATCCCACCACCAATGCCGCTTATATTTCTGATAAAATATCAGCTCCTAACAAATTAATGGGAACATTATCCAATACCAATACAGACCTAACGGCTTCTGTGTGCTGTCCTAACACACAATGGAGAGGTTCAGTTGTTTGCAAAGACACTTTCTAACCCGTGAGATCTACGGTTGGTGTTATTTCTTGCCTCTAAGATCTATAGACAAAACGGTTTTGGCTGCACTGGTGTCAATGGTGCAAGGGAGGGGATATTTTAGTTCTTCAATAAACAAGTTGATTTGGGCTGACACTGGCTTACCAATGTCCTATGATGAATCACAGCCGTTGCTACCTATTCCCTTAACCAGAGTTTCTGGATTTTCCGGTATAAATTGTCACTTACCCCATGGGCCAGCTTGTTCATCTGGGCAATTGCATCTTATATGGCCTGTCTTTCCACATCCATAGCAAACTTGTGATTTTCTGCGTTGGGTGTTATCTCTAAACCCTTGACTCGTTTGCTCTGGGATTTGCTTTGGGTAAAACCTTAGATGTCTTATCCTGCTTCCTCTGATCCACCTCTCTCTTTATAGCAGAAAGAGTGCATAGAATAGCAGTCATAGACATCTCATTGAATTCAGGCCTTGCTAATAATAACCGGTCTCAAATTTTCGTATGGGTCCCTCAATCCATACCGTTTTTGTTTCTAGTCATAATTCCCCTCTACTCACACAACGTTTGTAAATCCCCATTTGAAAAAAGCTCATAGTTAGCAGAAGAGTGGGAAGGAGAGGCTTCAGATGTTACAGGTGGTGATTGAGAGAGAGACAGTGTGAGGAGATGAATTATTAGTAGAATCAATGTTTGTGCTGTTAGATGAAGAAGCTGGAGAAAGAGGAGTAGCAATAGTGGAATCATCCATATAAGGAGATTCAGGAGAGACATGAGCTTGTCTCAGCAGAGTTAGCCCAGAGAGAGGTTCCTCCGCTTCCCTTACTGAATCACCAGACTCAGCTATCCCCTCTGGCCAAGTATACATAATTTGGTTCTTCAGCATTGAAACCGCCTTCTGTACACCTTGCCGATGTACCATTATAGACCTTTGAAACCACAATTGCGCTATATCCAAAGTCTTTGTTGCCTGGAGCCTGGTTCTAAACTCGGTGAGGAGTTTCTCCCATCTTCAGGTATCAAAGGTACCTTCCAAAGGAATGTACTAAGCTGGACCATTTGTGCCACTTTTTAAGGGGTCTCATGGCCCAAGCCCCAAACCAAGACCTCATGTACAGCAAAGCTGTTTAGCAGGGGGGAGGCATCTTTTTCCCTCCCTAACATGGATGGCCCATATCCCATGATGATCCCATGACAACTCGAATCGGCTTTTAATACAGTGGCCCTGTGTCCAGGAACAATAAAGTCAGGAGGGGGAGCTAGGAAAAAGGTTAATTAAACTGTACATGGTGTCATACAATATCCATAGACAGTAAAGTAATAATGGGTGTGAATGCAGATTCTTTTAATAAAAATAATTTCTCTCCCTGAGTTTCCTCATTGAAAAGAAATATGGTTAGTGATTAGAGATAGAGCAGGTTGTTTATCAAGCAGAAGGAGGGAGGGATAAAATCATTGTATAATGGTACAGAGACATCCGGAAAGCCAAAAGTATAGACATTCAGTTACTGATTTGCTCAAAGAGACCACACATAAAATTCTAAAGTAAACGAAAATGCTCATTATAGGAAACAGCTATATGTGTAAGTAATTCCAATAGGGATTCTGTGTTTAATTTAAAATGTTATTATAATGTAGGTTTTTAACCACTTGCCGACCGCTCACGTTGACCGTACTGCGGCAAAGTGGCTAGATATTGTCCAGCGGCGTAGACCTACATCGCTGGACTCCTCCCTTTGTGAGCGGCGCGCGTGCCGCTGGCGGCTCGCACCCGCTGTATTCAGTCACAGCTGGAGTCGGGCCAGGGGAGGAGCGGCGGTGATCACCGCTGCTCTTCCCCGATCATCGGGGATCGAGTGTGGAGATCCGCCCGCTTGTGTAAACAAATCGGGCGGATCTCCTAAGTGACAAACAGTGACAGATTGCAGGATTCAGCATAGCTGAACCTGCGATCTGTGGATGTGTCGCACAGTCCCCTCCCCCCACACACGTTAGTAAGCACCAGGCATACATTACCACCAAAAGAAAGCTCTGTTTTTAGGAAAAAAAGGACGTAAATTTGTTTGGGTACGGCGTTGCATGACCACGCAATTGTCAGTTAAATTTGCACGGTGCCGAATCGCAAAAAGTGGCCTGGACGTAGGACAGCAAAATACTCTGGTGGTAAAGTGGTTAATTTACAATGAAGCTTTTTTATATATTTCTATAAGTTTTGATTTGGCTGAGCCTTGAAGTCCCCTAATTGTTTATATTGGGCCTCTCACAGGGTGGGGTAGGGTAGGCTTGACAAAAAGCCAGCATTTTTTAAACAAATAGCCATGCTCCCTCATCTTCTCCCAGCATGTGATGTTATTGACTGTGTTCCCCGCTGTCACATAGCTCTATACATGTAGTTTGAGCAGCTCTTGGTGGCAATCCTTCCCGACATCTTGACAGTGAAGAATACCACAAAGCCAACCATACCTATCTTAATACACGCTCTCTCATTCATTAGGCTTGTGAGTGACCATTTTTCTTCTTTTTTAATAAATGTGCTTTTTAATGCTACTCTCAGCTTTGTGCCATATTGTGTTTTGCTTTTCATATTACTAGTTGGAGATGTCACATGATCTCAGAGAGGAGCTTCAGTCAGTGTAATATGATTGTGACCTTTATAACTCCTGATGCACCAGCCTGAGAGTTAAAATTCTGAATAAAGACTAATTTTAAGGTTTTAGGCCCTGTTATTTAATGACACAGTGAACGAGGGGCACAGCCAGCGTGGTAAGAAGATGGCCACTTAGACACAGAGCTCTCCAGCACTCAGACCTACCGGAGCTTTTTACAGGGACGCAGGACACTCCAGAGTAGCGGTTTTACCTGCTGGAAGGTCGGGCACACATTAGCATCATGTACCATAAGCGAAAACACCGGGGCTGACCAGGTAAAATGACAGACTTCCCTCCACCCCGCCGACACAGCAGCCAAGATGGCCTTGACGGCTCCCAGAAATCTCGGTCTAGCCAATTATCCCTAGAAGGTGAGCAGTGGGGAAAAGGACAAGCCGGATCTACAAAGCTCAAGAGGGCTTCCAATGCTGGATCCCAAACATCCTCCAATACTAACAGTCCAGGTAAAGACCAAGCAGAAGCTGGCACACCAGGCTTCAGAAGCAGGGGAGGTGAGTGACATGTACAATTCTCTGGATAATACCTTAGAGTTTCAAGACTCCATAGCTGCATTCCCTACCAACAACCAGCCTGTTATTGATACTGTGCTTAAAGACATGCTCACTAAAAAGCAATATGCACTGTGACATGAACTGATGAAACAGTTTAAAGCTGAAGTACATGAAGTGATAGAGTCAGACATATTGAGGAAAAAATTGAATAATTTGCATAATTTTTTAATGGCCTAATTGATGTCCATAATGTATGGGGGATGTAATTTCCTGGCTAAAGGCAAAAGTGTTGATTTTAGAAGACCGCTCCAGATGTAACAATGTTAAGATTAGAGGCATCCCAGAGCCGGTCAAGCCCATGGAGTTAAAAGCCTACTATGTCAACATCCTAAGAGAAGCTCTTCCAGATTCACCTATAAAAGTATTGGTCATTGACTGTATACATTGGCTCCCAAAACCCAAACACATTCTGACCCAACTGCCCAGGGATACTATTGCACATATTCACTATTATCATGTCAAAAAGCTACTTCTACTTACTCTGACCAGCTGCCTGAATGCATGCAAGACCTATCTTTTTTTGCAGACCTTTCTGCATATACTATGCAGTACAGGAGGAAGTTAGCGACAATAACCAAGCTCCTTTGCAATCATCACATCCTTTATTGCTGTAACTATCAGGCTAAACTAATAATCAATAAAGGGGTAAAGACTTTCTCATAACTACAGTTGTGGATGGCTTGCACCTGCTGAAAGAGTGGCACATTTTGGAGAAGGAGGGACATGAGAACCAATGCCCTACTAGATCACCTCAACTTTTCCTTATTGATTGAGTATTCCCGACACTCTAAGTCCATTACGAGCTGTAATATCTTTCCAATACAATAGTTCTGGTGTGCATAGCTGTACTATAATATTTCTACACCATTTATTGCACAGTACGGTTTTACTGCTCAGATTTCCTCAGGAAATTGCCTGTTCCTAAATTTGAAGTGACCGAGGTCACATTGTTTGTTTTGTGTTCTTTTTCATTAACAATTTTTTTTTTTTGTTCTTATATTGCAGCATATTGATACTAACTTGACGTGTTGAGTTTCTTCTCTCTACAAGGTACTAAGATTGATTCTGCCTTCTGTTTGTGGACTTTATGTAGTTATGTTACCCTAGTCTACACCCAAGTCATCTTCTGAACACTGATCTACTTTGTGGACTCCTACTTGACTGGCAGTAAGAGTGAACCTAAAATCGTCAATCCAACTTCCACTCCTAACGATGCAATTCAAAATACCATCTTTGAATGTTAAGTGACTTAATAATTCATCAAAACAGCACATGCTGTGGTAAAAAGAATTTAAACTGCAACATACTCTGTTTGCAAGAAACCCATTTTATCAATCGCAACCCTTCAAAATTCTCTCATGCGTAATTTCCACATATGTACTTCTCCAGTGCACCTACTAAGAAATTAGGTGTGGCTATCTTGGTGAAAAACAGTGTCTTTCAATCATATCTCTTTGACATGTAATGATCCAGGGAGACATTTTATCTTGGTATGCGAAATTGAAAATGTTACATTGATCAAGATACGTATACTCTCCTAATACCAAACAAATCTCTTTTCTGAAGAAAATTTGGAAGAGTGTAAAGGACATGTCATTTTTTGTGGAGATTCCATTGCTATCTCTGATCAACAGCTAGATTTCTCTGAGCCATCTCGTAACCGTTTTTACACAGTGACCCTGTCTCACTTCATCAGCTTTGTTAACCTATGCGATATCTTGGGGTGTCAACATTCAACGGAGAAAGACTAAACCTTTTTCTCACATACACACCTCCCTTACTCCAGTATAGATATGTTTCTAACTGACAAATTCCTACTGAAAATATGAATAAACCAGAAATCCACACACTACCCTGGTCTGACCGTGCCCCTGTGCCAATTACATTGGGAGGATCAAAAACCCGGGCAAATAGATGGTGGAATGATGCATGTTTAATGGCACAACCTGAATTTATGGCTGCCATCTCTGACTCACTTTGTGAATTTTTTAACCTAATGATGCTTCTGTAACAGATCCTTTCATATTGTGGAACGCACACAAGGCATTCGTTAGAGGTGTTCTCATTAAACTGAGAACAGTGGCAAGGAAGTGAAGGATGCAGCAGATAGATAATGTTTTATCTAAAACACAGAATCTAGAAGAGGTAAACAAAGTAATCCCATCCCCACCACGGGGACAAGTGCCAAATTGACACAAGCTATACACAACGTACGCAGATTACTGCTTCCCCAACATAATCATCATGTATGTACTAGGGATAGGCCGATTTGTTTTTTTCAGGGCCGATACCGATATTTTGGTCACAAGGTATCGGTATCAGCTGATATGGGCTGATATTTTGTACATTTAAAGTTTTGAAAAATTAAAAACAATTTTTGATACAAATCTGGTACTAAACATGTTAATTTTTGTTTAATGCTTAATGGCTGGCTTGCCAGCACCCTGTGGTGGGTAGGTGGCTGACTGGCACCCTGTGGTGGGTGGCTAGCTGGCACCCTGTGGTTGGTGGCTGGCTGTCTGGCACCCTGTGTTGGATGGCTGGCTTGCTGGCACCCTGTGGTGGATGGCTGGTTGGCTGGCACCCTATGGTGGATGGGTGGCTGTCTGGCACCCTGTGGTGGATGGCTGGCTGGCTGGCTGGCACCCTGTGGTGGATGGCTAGCACCCTGTGGTAGGTGGCTGGCTGTCTGGCACCCTGTGGTGGGTGGCTGGCTGGCACCCTGTGGTAGGTGGGTGGCTGGCACAGGGGCTGTGGGTGGCTGGTTAGAACAGGGCCTGTGGGTAGCTGGCTGGTACAGGGCCTGTGGGTGGCTGGCTGTCTGGCACCCTGTCTATGGGTGGCTGGCTGTCTGGCACCCTGTGATGGGTGGGTGGCTGGCTGGCACCCTGTGGTGGATGGCTAGCACCCTGTGGTAGGTGGCTGGCTGTCTAGCACCCTGTGGTGGGTGGCTGGCTGGCACCCTGTGGTAGGTGGGTGGCTGGCACAGGGGCTGAGGGTGGCTGGTTAGAACAGGGCCTGTGGGCAGCTGGCTGGTACAGGGCCTGTGAGTGGCTGGCTGTCTGGCACCCTGTCTATGGGTGGCTGGCTGTCTGGCACCCTGTGATGGGTGGGTGGCTGGCTGTCTGGCACCCTGTGATGGGTGGGTGGGTGGCTGACTGGCACCCTGTGGTGGGTGGCTGGTTGGCACAGGGGCTGTGGGTGGCTGTCTGGTACAGGGCCTGTGGGTGGCTGGCTGGCTGGTACAGGTCCTGTGGGTGGCTGGCTGGTGCGCTGGTACAGTGCCTGTGGCTGGATGGTACAGGGCCTGTGGATGTGGGTGGCTGGCTGGCACCGGGTTGCTGTGGGTGTATGGCTGTGATACACTCCCGCGAGACTAGTCCCGACTCAAGATGAGACTGTCCAAGGTGAGGGAGGCAGCCTAAGAAGGCAGAATGACGTCACAAAAATATCGGCAATATCGTTGTTCCAGGGCCGATACCGATATATCGGGGAAAGTGCATATCAGCCACTGATATATCGGCCTTGCCGATAATCGGTCTATCCCTAGTACGCTTAAAACACATTTTTATACTCATGGTAATAAGGCAAGTAAACTCCTGGCCAACCAAATTTAAAAAGCTATTCAGCAGAAAATCTCCCATCTCTTCCATCCCAAGAAAAGGGGAAAATTGCTCAATCCTAAGGTTGCATTTGGCACTTACTACAGAACTCTATAAAATCTACAGGAGGATTTTGTGATTTATCAGCCTTCCACGGAAATTTTTGTGAGCTTCTTGGACACTATATTTCCCTCTAAAATATCGACAGAGAACTTGGGAGTCCCTTAATTCTACCTTTACAGTTAAGGAAATTGAAGATATTATGAAGAAACTACCACACAACAAATCCCCAGGACCAGATAGTTTCTCATTCAAATGCTACCAAAATGTTTCCACTATTTTATAACCATATTTGCATAGGGTGTACTCTACTACTGCATCCAATGCCCTTCCCTTCTTAAATGCTTGAAGCTACTATTGCGACTTTACCTAAACCAGAAAAAGAGCCAGTGAATGCAAAAATGTACTACACTTACTGTCTTTTTTGGTGAAGAAAGACCAGGTTGGATTTATTTCAGGCAGACAAGCCCCAGATGTCACACACCAAATTATAAACCTTCTCCACTTGGCTGAAACCAGTAAACAACCTTCTATGCTCTTATCATTAGATGCAGAGAAGGCTTTTGACAGAATCCATTGGGGATGACTTTCTCAGATATTAACCAAATTTGGCCTGTGTGGACAAATACAACCATCGATCTCCTCTTTGTATGCAGTTCCCACAGCGTATGTATATACAGAAAGCATGTTTTCTGAGCAATTTCCTACCTCTAATGGCACAAGACAAGGGTGTCCACTTTTCTTCCTTGATCTTTGCTCTTCTGCACACTGAAGAAACTCATACCATCGTGCTTTTTTGCGGATGATATTTTCGTTATCGAACCCGGCTTTTTCCCTTCCTGCTGTACATGAAGCCCTCAAAATGTTTAACAAAATATAGAACTATAAAATTATTGAAGCCAAGTCAAATATCCTGGGTATAGCAAAAGATTAATGGTTGAAATATTTCCTACAATCCAGATTACCTTACCCATGGTCCGACGGTACCTTACAATATTTGGATATACCTTTCACCAATAGGGTTGAGCGAACACGGACTGTATTATTCGTGTTCATACCGAATAATTGAATTTTTTTTACCCGAACACGGACACGAACACTTTACTGTATATTCGGGTAAAAATCCGTGTCGGGTCGTTTTATTTCCGGGTTTTGCGTGCTTTGGCGCGCTTTTCATGGCGGGCTTTCAACAGCCAATCAACAAGCGTTTAACTGGTGTGCCTAAGCCATCCCAGCCATGCCTGCAAATGTATCAGTAGCTGTGATTGGCCGTCTGAAGCATGTGACCAAGTCTTTATAAGTTCGAGGCAGCGCCGCTGCGGCGTCATTCTGCTGTTTAGATCATGGAGAGAGCACACATCAACGTGCTGGCTGCTGATCAGGGACAGACAGGAAAAAAAAAACATTTGTGTCCGGATAGAATTGAGGGACAGGTCGGAGTGTGTTAGACAGGGCGAGTTGTAGGCATTTTAGGGAGAGAGTCTGCTGATTTTAGGGACAGTGCGTTCTACAAACTACAATCGACATTGCTGTGTGGAGTGGGGTTTGCAGTCACCCGATCTATGATTTTATAAATCCTGTTAGGGAGAGAGTCTGCTGATTTTTAGGGAAAGTGTGTTCTACAAATTACAATCGATATTGCTGTGTGGTGTGGGATAGGAGATAGGCAGGTGTCAGTGGTCCACATCCATTTTGCTGTGTGTGGGCTGCAGTGAACACAATCTTTTTGGGGTGCAGTGAACACAATCTTTTTGGGGTGCAGTGAACGCAATCTTTTTGGGGTACAGTGAACACAATCTTTTCGGGGTGCAGTGAACACAATCTTTTTGGGGTGCAGTGAACAAAATCTTTTTGGGGTACAGTGAACACAATCTTTTTTGCCCACTGAGGAGGAGGAGGGAGAAAAGTATTTTTCTATCAGGCACTGTGTGCAGCCTTTTTCCTTCAGCTGTGCTGTGCTGAGTGACTGATCATACACTGCTGTGTTCAGTTCACATGTGCTAATATTGAGTGGTTTCAAAAATCATACACTTTTTTTTCTATTCCACTATTCAATATACAGCCTTGGGTTAAAAAAAATTAAGTTGTGGCCTGCAGCAGAGCTGAATGATATTTGGGTTTTTTGGGGTTCATCTCATACTTCTGAAGATTTGAGGGTGCTGCCTGTTCCATACTCCCCCTACTCCTCATCCAGCCTTTTAGGGGTACAAACAATAGTAATTGGGGCCTAGTGTGGTTGTGTACGTGTGATATACATACACTTTTTTTGATCATATTTTCTATTCCGCTATTTAATCAAAAACCTTTGGGGATCAGTTAAATTGGGGGATAGTCTGTGTTGGTACGTGTGAGATCCACCTTTCCAAGTTTTTGGGGTTCATCTCATACTTCTGAAGATTTGAGGGTGCTGCCTTTTCCATACTCCTCCTACTCCTCATCCTGCCTTTAGGGGTACAAACAATAGTAATTGGGGCCTAGTGTGCTTCTGTATGTGTGAGATACATACACTTTTTTTGATCATATTTCCTATTCCGCTATTCAATAAAAACCTTTGGGGATCAATTAAATTGCGGGATAGTCTGTGTTGGTACGTGTGAGATCCACCTTTGCAAGTTTTTGGGGTTCATCTCATACTTCTGAAGATGAGGGTGCTGCCTGTTCCATACTCCTCCTACTCCTCATCCTGCCTTTAGGGGTACAAACAATAGTAATTGGGGCCTAGTGTGCTTACGTGTGAAACCTTTTAAATTGGTTTGGCGCATCTCCTTCCCCCGCCAAGGATTGCAGGGCGCTTCAGTTTGCCTCCTGTTCCCAACTCCTCCTACTCCTCTTCCTCATCCTGCCTTTAGGGTACAAAAAATTGTAATCGGGGCCTAGTCTGTGTTTGTACGTGTGAGATACACCGTATTATAAAAGTTTTCCTATTCCGCTATTCAATATACACCCTTTTTGGAGTGTAAAAAATTAAATTACGGCATAGTCAGTATCGGTACGTGTGAGATAAACCTTTTAAATTAGTTTGGCGCATCTCCTTCCCCCGCCAAGGATTGCAGGGCGCTTCAGTTTGCCTCCTGTTCCCAACTCCTCCTACTCCTCTCCCTCATCCTGCCTTTAGGGTACAAAAAAATTTAATCGGGCCTAGTCTGTGTTTGTAAGTGTGAGATACACCGTTTTTATCCTATTCCGCTATTCAATATACACCCTTTTGGGGTAAAGAACATTAAATTGCGGCATAGTTTGCATATTTGACTGTGAGATACACCCGTGCGATACTGTTGTTCCGCTATTCAATAAACACCTTTCTAGGGCAAGATCTTAAATTACAGAAATATGAGGAGACCGTCAAATAGGGGCCGTGGCCTGGGTCGTGGTGCTGCTGGTAGAGCTCCTGTTGCAAGGAGAGGACGTGGTCGATCTGTGCCAGCTACACGCACAAGTGAAACACCTTCCTTAAGTGTGAGTAGGCGACAGAACCTGCATCAGTATTTGGTAGGGCATCATACACCTCTAGAAGTGATGAGGCCAGAACAAGTGGAGGCGATAGTAGATTGGTTTGCTGCTGACAGTTTCTCCAGTTCCTTCACATTGTCTCCCACCCAGTCTACTGCAGAAAGGTCAGAGTTGGCACCTGCAGCCGATGTCCAACCGTCTTTCACCTCACCCCCTTGCAAATCAGGCAAGCAGTCTGAGCCCCAAGCCATACAGCAGTCTCTTCTTCTTTTTGATGACTCTGTCAGCAGGGTTTCCCAGGGCCATCCACCTAGCCCTGCCCCAGAAGTGGAAGAGATTGAGTGCAGCGATGCCCAACCACTTATTTCTCAAGATGAGTACATGCAAGGACCATCGCAGCATGTCTCCGATGATGAAGAAAGGCAGGTGCCAACTGCTGCGGCGTTCAGCATTGTGGAGACCGACAAGGAGGGCAGGGGTGAAGACTGGGTGGAAGATGATGTGGAGGACGATGAGGTCCTCGACCCCACATGGAATGAACGTCATGCAGGTGACCTGAGTAGTTTGGAGGAAGAGGCGGTGGTCGCACAGAGCCACCAGCACAGTAGAAGAGGGAGCAGGGTGCAGAAGCGGAGCGGCCGTGCCCTAGACACTACGCCTGCTACTGCCCAACGCAGCAAGGGAACGAGCGCACCAAAGTCAGCTCAAAGGAGTTCTCTAGCGTGGAAGTTCTTTAGAAAATGTGCTGATGACAGGACACGAGTGGTTTGCACCCTGTGCAATCAGAGCCTGAAGCGAGGCATAAACCTTCTCAACCTGAGCACAACCTACATGATCAGGCATCTAAGTGCAAAGCACGAGCTGCAGTGGAGTACACACCTTCAAAACCAAGAAACGTCTCTGGCTCATCCTGCTTCCTCTTCTGCTGCAGTCTCGGCCGCTCCAGCCACATCTGTAGTGATACTGGCACCTGCCACCCCGCAAACAGAGGATCTGTCAGCAACACCACCACCTGGGTCACCAACCATCTCCACAATGTCCCGTGGAAGCGTTCAGCTTTCCATCTCCCAAACACTTGAGAGGAAGAGGAAGTACCCCCCTACCCACCCGCGATCCCTGGCCCTGAATGCCAGCATTTCAAAATTATTGGCCTTTGAAATGCTGTCATTCCGTCTGGTGGAGACGCACAGTTTTAAAAACCTTATGTCGGTGGCTGTCCCACAGTACGTCGTGCCCAGCCGCCACTACTTTTCCAGGCAAGCCATCCCTTCCCTGCACAACCAAGTGGGGGAAAAAATCAGGTGTGCACTGCGCAACGCCATCTGTGCCAAGGTCCACCTAACTACCGATACGTGGACCAGTAAGCACGGTCAGGGGCGTTATATCTCCCTAACGGCACACTGGGTAAATGCAGTGGCGGATGGGCATGAGGCGGATAGCAATTTGGCGCATGTCCTTCCACCACCGAGGATTGCAGGGCGCTTCAGTTTGCCTCCTGTTCCTAACTCCTCCTACTCCTACTCCGCTTCCTCATCCTCTACCGCCTCCTCATCCGCACAGCGTAACACCTTCACCACCAACTTCAGCACGGCCAGGGGTAAACGACAGCAGGCAGTTTTACAACTTGCCTGTTTGGGGGACAAACCACACACCGCGCAGGAGTTGTGGAGGAGCATGGAACAGCAAACAAATGAGTGGTTGCTGCCAGCGAGCCTCAAGCCCGGCCTGGTGGTGTGCGATAACGGGCGAAATCTCATAGCAGCTCTGGGCCTAGCCGGTTTGACGCACATCCCTTGCCTGGCACATGTGCTGAATTTGGTGGTGCAGAGGTTCCTTAAAAACTACCCCGATATGTCAGAGTTGCTGCAGAAAGTGCGGGCTGTCTGTGCGCACTTTCGGCGTTCTCACCCTGCTGCTGCTCGCCTGTCAGCGCTGCAGCGTAACTTCGGCCTTCCCTCTCACCGCCTCATATGTGACGTGCCCACAAGGTGGAACTCCACCTTGCACATGCTGCAAAGACTGTGCGAGCAGCAGCAGGCCATAGTGGAGTTTCAGCTGCAGCACGCACGCGTGAGTCGCTCTGCGGAACAGCACCACTTCACCACCAATAACTGGGCCTCCATGCGAGACCTGTGTGCCTTGTTGCGCTGTTTTGAGTACTCCACCAACATGGCCAGTGCCTCAGAAGGCAGGGTTAGCATGGCCGAAATGTGGAAAAGCTTTGTCAGCACTCCACAACAAACAGCAGCACCAGCAGCTCAGATGGAACGTCTTAGCAGGAGGCAGCATTTTACCAACATGGTGGAGCAGTATGTGTGCACACGCCTACATGTAGTGAATGACGGGTCTGCCCCCTTCAACTTCTGGGTCTCCAAATTGGGCACATGGCCTGAGCTTGCCCTTTATGCCTTGGAGGTGCTGGCGTGCCCTGCAGCCAGTGTATTATCTGAACGGGTATTTAGCACGGCTGGGGGCGTTATAACAGACAAGCGCAGCCGCCTGTCCAGAGACAATGTGGACAAGCTCACGTTCATTAAAATGAACCAGGCATGGATCCCATGGGACTTTTCCGTACCTTGTGCAGAATAGCGATAGATACCGACCTTACCCACCCATTGTTCCATTTTTGCTCTTTCTCACTCTTTTGGGGTGTACCCTCATTTAAAATTTGTGAAAAGAAGCAGTGTTGGCTACCTCGTCCTCCTCAGGGCCAGATTAACGTAGGGGCTATTGGAGCTGCAGCGCCAGGCCCCTACCTTTTATATAGGCCCCGGATTGGCCATATTCACTGTTACCGCTCTTCTGTCACTTGTAAACACAGAAGTCTGGCTTCTATGCTCGCTTCCCCAGGCAGCTCCCTCAGAACCTCCCCACACAGCACGAAGGCCGGACAAGGAGGGACAGTTGCCGATGCATGGATGTGTTTATGGGCTTCAGAGACAGCATCCCATGTTGAATTAGGCATGCATGGCTGCACCCTTCCTCCTCTGGGTGCATGCCAAGGCACGGCCCTTAAGGCCTCGTCCTTCAGAGATGAAGAACATTGTTTTATTTTTCTGTTTTTTTTGTTGTTTTAAGTTATTTCCCTATCCACATTTGTTTGCAGAGCACTTGCCATGCTCTTAAATACGTTTTGCTGCCATTTGCAGCACTCTAGCCCTTTCCTTTGGTGTTTTAGAGCCATTTTAGTGCCTGAAAGTTCGGGTCCCCACTGACTTCAATGGGGTTCGGTGTCCGGGAAAAGTTCGGCAAAAGTCCGGGACACGGACCCGAACTTTTTTTTAAAGTTCGGCCGAACCCGCCGAACACGGACATTCAGGTGTCCGCTCAACTCTATTCACCAATCCCCTATCCAACTTATAGAAAGACAATTTACAACTATTATGGAGAAATATACAAAAATACTTGAATCAATTAAAGATGTTCTATCTATCATTGTTGGATCAATTGGCAGTGTACAAAATGCTCATCCTACCAAAACATCTGTATTGTTTCAGGGCACTGCCTATATCCATCCCATCTGTCTTTTTTAAAACTATGCAGCATATGATGTCTACATTAATCTGGGATGGCCGTAGTGCTTGATTATCCACACAATGTTTTATTTAAACATAGGAAAGTGGGAGGAATGGGCATGCCTGACCTGAGGTATTACCATGTGAAGGCCATTTTGGACCAACTTAAAAATTTGTTCACAGCTGAACCTTCCAAACATTGATTTGATTTAGAAAAAACTCATTTCACATCTGGTAGTCTCAAATCACTGTTATTCTCTGTTTCCCTGGCCAATATACTGCATCACAATAATCACCCAACAATTTCAGCAACCCTTCAAGCATGGGAGTATCATAACATAGTGGGAGATAAATCCACAAAAAAAAATGTCTACATACCTATTCCATTGGCCTCTCTCCTTTTCCTTATCCCTGATCTTAATCTCTCATACTGAGGAGCAAAAAGTATTACCAATGTATGTTACCAATGTTTATCTTGAAAGATGGGAAATCCTTCCCTTTAAAGACTTGTGTAACATATACTGTCTGCCTGATACAGAATATTTGACTTACGCTTGCACAGCTTCCTATATTCAAGGCAAGATTGTACATAATCTACCCTTTAAAATCTTGCATGGTGCTTCTGGACTTATCAACAACAACCAAAGGGATCACGTTATTTTACAACATATTGCAGTCTAAATTGTAAATTGCTTAACCCAGACAATTAATTAAAGAGGAGCTCCAGGCTTCCCCCAAAAAATTAAAAGTCAGCAGCTATAAATGTAGCTTTAGGGCAGGCACCAGTAACTCTGGTAAGGGAAACAGGAAGTGAAGTCCTGTGGCTTCACAATCGGTTTCCTACTGTGCATGTGCAAGCTGTGCTGTGCCTTGTGAATGGTCTTGTAGTCTTCTGCAACCTATGATGTGTCCCAGAAGACTGCGGAGGAAGGAGGGGTGTTGAACTTCATACTCAGATTGCCATGGTTATCTGAGACAGAAGTGAGAGCAGGTACCTGTCAAAACCAGGTACCCACTCCCCCCTCCTCCCAAAAAGTACCAAATGTTGCAGTGGAAGGTGGGGGGGGGGGATGCAAACAAGAGGCACTTCCTCTTTTGGGTGGAGCTCCATTTAAGTGGGAACCTGACCCACAATGGCTAAAAGCCATTACATATAACTATTCCTACACAGGATGTTCCAGTTTTTGAGAAATGGCCAATAAAATCCATTTCATTTGGTATATGGTCCCTTATTCTGTGTGCTCGTACCTCATACAGGCAAGTAGATATTCAATGACAGGAAGAATGAATAAATTACCACAGCGCTCAAAAGCTACAAGCCAACAGCCGCAAAGGCTGTCGGAACTTGTAGTTTCCCATTTAAAGAGGACTGTGAATGAGTGACGTGGCTGGGCGAGCAGAGCCCCTAAATACGGGTGCAACATGTACATGTTCCAAAAGGTGAACTTATCCTTTAGGCTGCATTCACATGTCAGCATATTGATCGCGGGCAGAATCACCGCAATTCCGCCCGCAATCCGGAAATCATTGCAAATCGCGGGACGCCTGTGCGTTGCCCGTGATTTGCAATAGCACCCCAAACGCTGGGCGATGTTGCCATGATTTCCGCCTCCCGAATCACGGTAACATCGCGCAAAAAAAATTGCGGGACGCATTACGCTCCAAAGAAGCTCTTGTACTTTTTTGGGGCGTAATGCGTCCCGCAATTTTTTTTTTGCGCGATGTTACCGCGATTCGGCAGGCGGAAATCGCGGCAACATCACCCAGCATTTGGGGTGCTATTGCAAATCACGGGCAACGCACAGGTGTCCCGCGATTTGCAATGTTTCCGGATTGCGGGTGGAAACGCGGCGATTCTGCCCGCGATCAATACGCTGACATGTGAATGCAGCCTTAGGCTGGGTTCACACATATACGGCCACGGTTTTAGTGCAGCAGTCGGGTGTGGTTCTGTTCACTGGTTTAGGTCCAATTTGGGTGAAAATTTTTACCTGAAATTGCACCTGAAGCAAACCCTAAATTGCACAGGACCCTTTTTTATACATCTTTCCTGTGGCCCCTCCGCACATGTGTGAACCGGCTCCATTTAAAGCCGATTCACATGTTATGCGAATTAGATGTGGTTAAAAATACATCCAATTCGAATATATGTGAACCAAGCCCTGTTTTGCTTATATTATAGGGGTATAGAATATAAAATGTGCCAGTAAAGGGATAAGAAACTGTGTGATGACCTTAATGATCATAGGTGCATATGCCACTTTGGCCAATCTATTTGGAGCTTCATTAGAGCTAGGGTCAATCTCAATAATCCCTTAGTCTACCAGCTTAACAGAAGAACAATTGTAATGTTGACTAATGACTATATACAATTCAAATAGCCCCAGGCCTTTCAAAGAATTGGTGTGTGTTGTTTTCACATGTGTTATGAAAGCAGACTATTGGAAATTACTGGTTGTATCCAGAATGGGAAGTATATTTGTCCCATATTCAGGCAACATATTGATGGAGAAGGAGAAATAAATTTTGTTTTAGTATATAAAAGTCATTTGTCTACTTTTGATAAAGATCTGGTGGATAAAGATCCACACAATTGATGACATAGCTTAGTTTGTGTGCAGAGAAGTGACTGTTTAACCATGAACTGACCATATCTACAATATCATAGCTCCCAACTGTCCCTTATTTCGAGGGACTGTCCTTGATTTGTAACTAAGTCCCTCTGTCCCTCTCTCCTCCTCATGTGTCCCTGATTGTGGTCTGACCTATAGAGTTGTACATAAAATGCACTATTTATCTTTCAAAAAGTGTTTTACAGTGCTAAACCTTTCATCCAAATTCTAAATTGTTGTAAATTTCAAAAGCTAGTATAAAGGAATAGTAGTGGTAAAAACAAAAAGCACTTGTGGGTTTAAATATTTTTTTTTTATCTATAATTCTCAATTAGGGGCATGGTGGGCAGGGTGTGTGTGTGTGGGGGGGGGGGGGGGGGCGGAGTTGGAATTTCCTATGCCTACATACTTTTGCTAATAGGTGTCCCTCATTCCACCTCAAAAAATTGGGAGGTATGCAATATTGCCCATATATGTAATCTCCCTCTGCTGGTGAAGGTAAGGAAGATATGTCATGTAGTACCTGTAGTACTTTATTCAGTGTCAATAAGGAGAAAGTGTTCCTCAATCTTGCCTGGCAGCAACAGGTAAGTGCCAAAGGACTGGGTCATGTCCAGCCGTAGTTAATCAAACATTGAAAGAGAAAGAGAAAATTATTTCTTATAGAAATAATCAATGATCTGTTTCCTTTAAAATCCCTTTATTGCATTCAGTCTAATGTACTGTAGATGTAGATGATGGTGTTACGAAAGTTATGTTAATATAGTTATAAGGGCACAGTAATCCTTTTACCTTTGACAATCTATAAAGAGAAAAACTGGAACTAATTTCTCTACATATTAAACTGTTAAAAAGAAAAACCTTAATAAAGATGATTTCAGTTACAAGAAAAATATAAAACAATAACATCTGTATTAGCACAAACATGCATAAACATATACAATGTCATAAAACAGTTGAACACAAATTAAAAAGGTTGGAGACTCCTGCACTATTGACATTCAACTGTACATTATGTATACATCACAATCTCCGAGGTTATAAGCATTGTCTCCTTCTCTATAAAAGTAATAAATATCACGTTCAAATGCCAAATAGCAATTTATAAAGGTCATAAATCTCCCAAAGACAATACAAGCTTTAAATATTATACCCAGTTATATAATATAAAGGATGTATGCAGTTATTCACAGCATATTTTTTCCACCACAATTGTATTCATAGTATTTGCACTAAAGCCAAAGCAATAGCATGTTGCAAGTTTTTTTCCTTAGAATACCACTTCAGAGCACATTGCTTAGTATTTCTAAAAAAGTAGCCTATGTCAAGGTTCGTTTAGTGTTAATCCAAAAAAAAAACTGAAATTCTTAGAGTATCTCAGTGGAAACAGTTGCCCAATGCTAAAGTTGTTCAATGTGAAAATTGATTTCTAAAGCAGTTCTTAGTGATGCATTAGATACATCTTATTTGAATGTAATAGCCATTGATACTGGCATCAATAGTAGGTACCACTTTAAATCCTGTTAAAGTGGAGTTCCACCCATTTTAGTCACGTTAGATGTATGTAATCCCCTTTAAAACGACTTTTACCAATGGAAAGTTTTTTGTTTTTTTTGTTGTTGCTAGTAAATACCTTATTTTCTGCTTTATTTATCCTCTTCTCACTTCCAGGTCCGGTCGGCGATTACGTCATTCGGCGATTCGCAGTGTGTGCTGGGATGTAGCTCAGGGCATGACATCTCGCATTATTACACAGGAGATGAGCTGTACTGCGTGTTCTGCCCCGCCTCCGCCCCGCCTCCTCTCAGTGAGCTGTATGTATGTAGTGTATTGAGGCTGTGCTCCGCCCCGCCTCCTCTCAGTGAGCGAGGACTGAAAGCATTATATCCTCACTGAGCTCACTGAAAGGAGGCGGGGCAGAGCACAGCCTCAATACACCACATACATACAGCTCACTGAGAGGAGGCGGGGTAGAGCATGCAGTGCAGCTCATCTCCTGTGTAATAATGCGAGATTTCATGCCCTGATATACATCCCAGCACACACTGCGAATCGCCGAATGACGTAATCGCCAACCGGACCCGGAAGTGAGAAAAGGATAAATAAAGCAGAAAATAAG
This sequence comes from Pelophylax lessonae, assembly GCF_965119305.1. NCBI lineage: Eukaryota > Metazoa > Chordata > Amphibia > Anura > Ranidae > Pelophylax > Pelophylax lessonae. Next base: position 499,752,694 of record NC_138769.1, on the reverse strand, counting down.
GTATTTACTAGCAAAAAAAAAAAAAAAAAAAAACTTTCCATTGGTAAAAGTTGTTTTAAAGGGGATTACATACATCTATGTAATCCAATTTATTAAAAATGGGTGGAACTCCACTTTAAATTTATCACTGTCCAATGCACCATAGCATAGTCAGCACACATTTTACAATTGTGCACAAATAGAAACTCATCACCAACTATCAGCTTAGTCCTCGCCACAGTTTATATAATAGTTTCTATATGGTAAATCTATATCTCATGCGGTAAATCTTTTGTTTAACATTTTATAACAACACTATGTAGTAATGTATAACATTCTTCACTAACTGTTCACTAATAGTGTTGAGCGAACACGGACTGTATTATTCGTGTTCGTACCGAATAATTGGATTTTTTGTACCCGAACACGGACACGGACACTTTACTGTATGTTCGGGTAAAAATCCGTGTTCGGTCGTTTTATTTCCGGGTTTTGCATGCTTTGGCGCTCTTTTCATGGCGGGCTTTCAACAGCCAATCAACAATCGTTTAACTGGTGTGCCTTAAGCCATCCCAGCCATGCCTGCAAATGTCTCAGTAGCTGTGATTGGCCGTCTGAAGCATGTGACCAAGTCTTTATAAGTTCGAGGCAGCCGCAGCGGCGTCATTATGCTGCTTATATCAGGGACAGAGCACACATCAACGTGCTGGCTGCTGATTAGGGAAAGATAGGCAGGAAAAAACCATTTGTGTCCGGATAGAATTGAGGGACAGGTCGGAGTGTTTAGGCAGGGCGAGTTGTAGGCATTTTAGGGATAGAGTCTGCTGAATTATAGGGTCAGTGTCTTCTACAAACTACAATCGATATTGCTGTGTGGGGGGTGGGGTGAATCTGCACTCAATCCTGATCTACGATCTCTTCTCAATCCTGTTAGGGACAGAGTCTGCTGAATTTTAGGGAAACTGTGTTCTACAAACTACAATCGATATTGCTGTGTGGTGTGGGATTGGAGATAGGCAGGTGTCAGTGATCCACATCCATTTTTCTGTGTGTGAGCTGCAGTGAACACAATCTTTTTGGGCTGCAGTGAACACAATCTTTTTGGGCTGCAGTGAACACAATCTTTTTGGGCTGCAGTGAACACAATCTTTTTGGGCTGCAGTGAACACAATCTTTTTGGGGTGCAGTGAACAAAATCTTTTTGGGGTGCAGTGAACACAATCCTTTTTGGTGTGCAGTGAACACAATCTTTGTGGGGTGCAGTGAACAAAATCCTTTGTGGGGTGCAGTGAACACAATCTTTTTGGGGTGCAGTGAACAAAATCCTTTTTGGGGTGCAGTGAACAACATCCTTTTTGGGGTGCAGTGAACACAATCTTTTTGGGCTGCAGTGAACAAAATCCTTTGTGGGGTGCAGTGAACACAATCTTTTTGGGGTGCAGTGAACACAATCTTTTTGGGGTGGAGTGAACAACATCCTTTTTGGGGTGCAGTGAACAAAATCCTTTTTGGGGTGCAGTGAACAAAATCATTTTTGGGGTGCAGTGAACACAATCTTTTTGGGGTGCAGTGAACACAATCTTTGTGGGGTGCAGTGAACACAATCTTTTTGGGGTGGAGTGAACAACATCCTTTTTGGGGTGCAGTGAACAACATCCTTTTTGGGGTGCAGTGAACACAATCTTTTTGGGGTGCAGTGAACACAATCTTTGTGGGGTACAGTGAACAGAATCTTTGTGGGGTGCAGTGAACACAATCTTTGGGGGGTACAGTGAACACAATCTTTGTGAGGTGCAGTGAACACAATCTTTGTGGGATGCAGTGAACACAATCATTGTGGGGTGCAGTGAACTCAATCTTTGTGGGGTACAGTGAACACAATCTCATACTTCTGAAGGTTTGAGGGTGCTGCCTGTTCCATACTCCCCCTACTCCTCATCTAGCCTTTTAGGGGTACAAACAATAGTAATTGGGGCCTAGTGTGGTTGTGTACGTGTGATATACATACACTTTTTTGGGATCATATTTTCTATTCCGCTATTTAATCAAAAACCTTTGGGGATCAGTTAAATTGGGGGATAGTCTGTGTTGGTACGTGTGAGAGAGATCCACCTTTCCAAGTTGTTGGGGTTCATCTCATACTTCTGAAGGTTTGAGGGTGCTGCCTGTTCCATACTCCCCCCTACTCCTAGCCTTTTAGGGGTACAAACAATAGTAATTGGGGCCTAGTGTGGTTGTGTACGTGTGATATACATACACTTTTTTGGGATCATATTTTCTATTCCGCTATTTAATCAAAAACCTTTGGGGATCAGTTAAATTGGGGGATAGTCTGTGTTGGTACGTGTGAGAGAGATCCACCTTTCCAAGTTGTTGGGGTTCATCTCATACTTCTGAAGGTTTGAGGGTGCTGCCTGTTCCATACTCCCCCTACTCCTAGCCTTTTAGGGGTACAAACAATAGTAATTGGGGCCTAGTGTGGTTGTGTACGTGTGATATACATACACTTTTTTGGGATCATATTTTCTATTCCGCTATTTAATCAAAAACCTTTGGGGATCAGTTAAATTGGGGGATAGTCTGTGTTGGTACGTGTGAGAGAGATCCACCTTTCCAAGTTGTTGGGGTTCATCTCATACTTCTGAAGGTTTGAGGGTGCTGCCTGTTCCATACTCCCCCTACTCCTAGCCTTTTAGGGGTACAAACAATAGTAATTGGGGCCTAGTGTCGTTGTGTACGTGTGATATACATACACTTTTTTTGGATCATATTTTCTATTCCGCTATTTAATCAAAAACCTTTGGGGATCAGTTAAATTGGGGGATAGTCTGTGTTGGTACGTGTGAGAGAGATCCACCTTTCCAAGTTGTTGGGGTTCATCTCATACTTCTGAAGGTTTGAGGGTGCTGCCTGTTCCATACTCCCCCTACTCCTAGCCTTTTAGGGGTACAAACAATAGTAATTGGGGCCTAGTGTGGTTGTGTACGTGTGATATACATACACTTTTTTGGGATCATATTTTCTATTCCGCTATTTAATCAAAAACCTTTGGGGATCAGTTAAATTGGGGGATAGTCTGTGTTGGTACGTGTGAGAGAGATCCACCTTTCCAAGTTGTTGGGGTTCATCTCATACTTCTGAAGGTTTGAGGGTGCTGCCTGTTCCATACTCCCCCTACTCCTAGCCTTTTAGGGGTACAAACAATAGTAATTGGGGCCTAGTGTGGTTGTGTACGTGTGATATACATACACTTTTTTTGGATCATATTTTCTATTCCGCTATTTAATCAAAAACCTTTGGGGATCAGTTAAATTGGGGGATAGTCTGTGTTGGTACGTGTGAGAGAGATCCACCTTTCCAAGTTGTTGGGGTTCATCTCATACTTCTGAAGGTTTGAGGGTGCTGCCTGTTCCATACTCCCCCTACTCCTCATCTAGCCTTTTAGGGGTTCAAACAATAGTAATTGGGGCCCAGTGTGGTTGTGTACGTGTGATATACATACACTTTTTTGGGATCATATTTTCTATTCCGCTATTTAATCAAAAACCTTTGGGGATCAGTTAAATTGGGGGATAGTCTGTGTCGGTACGTGTGAGAGAGATCCACCTTTCCAAGTTGTTGGGGTTCATCTCATACTTCTGAAGGTTTGAGGGTGCTGCCTGTTCCATACCCCCCCTACTCCTCATCTAGCCTTTTAGGGGTACAAACAATAGTAATTGGGGCCTAGTGTGGTTGTGTACGTGCGAGATACATACACTTTTTTTGATCATATTTCCTATTCCGCTATTCAATAAAAACCTTTGAGGATCAATTGAATTGCGGGATAGTCTGTGTCGGTACGTGTGAGAGAGATCCACCTTTCCAAGTTGTTGGGGTTCATCTCATACTTCTGAAGGTTTGAGGGTGCTGCCTGTTCCATACTCCCCCTACTTCTCATCTAGCCTTTTAGGGGTACAAACAATAGTAATTGGGGCCTAGTGTGGTTGTGTACGTGTGATATACATACACTTTTTTTGGATCATATTTTCTATTCCGCTATTTAATCAAAAACCTTTGGGGATCAGTTAAATTGGGGGATAGTCTGTGTTGGTACGTGTGAGAGAGATCCACCTTTCCAAGTTTTTGGGGTTCATCTCATACTTCTGAAGGTTTGAGGGTGCTGCCTGTTCCATACTCCCCCTACTCCTCATCTAGCCTTTTAGGGGTACAAACAATAGTAATTGGGGCCCAGTGTGGTTGTGTACGTGTGATATACATACACTTTTTTGGGATCATATTTTCTATTCCGCTATTTAATCAAAAACCTTTGGGGATCAGTTAAATTGGGGGATAGTCTGTGTCGGTACGTGTGAGAGAGATCCACCTTTCCAAGTTGTTGGGGTTCATCTCATACTTCTGAAGGTTTGAGGGTGCTGCCTGTTCCATACCCCCCCTACTCCTCATCTAGCCTTTTAGGGGTACAAACAATAGTAATTGGGGCCTAGTGTGGTTGTGTACGTGCGAGATACATACACTTTTTTTGATCATATTTCCTATTCCGCTATTCAATAAAAACCTTTGAGGATCAATTGAATTGCGGGATAGTCTGTGTCGGTACGTGTGAGAGAGATCCACCTTTCCAAGTTGTTGGGGTTCATCTCATACTTCTGAAGGTTTGAGGGTGCTGCCTGTTCCATACTCCCCCTACTCCTCATCTAGCCTTTTAGGGGTACAAACAATAGTAATTGGGGCCTAGTGTGGTTGTGTACGTGTGATATACATACACTTTTTTTGGATCATATTTTCTATTCCGCTATTTAATCAAAAACCTTTGGGGATCAGTTAAATTGGGGGATAGTCTGTGTTGGTACGTGTGAGAGAGATCCACCTTTCCAAGTTGTTGGGGTTCATCTCATACTTCTGAAGGTTTGAGGGTGCTGCCTGTTCCATACTCCCCCTACTCCTCATCTAGCCTTTTAGGGGTACAAACAATAGTAATTGGGGCCCAGTGTGGTTGTGTACGTGTGATATACATACACTTTTTTGGGATCATATTTTCTATTCCGCTATTTAATCAAAAACCTTTGGGGATCAGTTAAATTGGGGGATAGTCTGTGTCGGTACGTGTGAGAGAGATCCACCTTTCCAAGTTGTTGGGGTTCATCTCATACTTCTGAAGGTTTGAGGGTGCTGCCTGTTCCATACCCCCCCTACTCCTCATCTAGCCTTTTAGGGGTACAAACAATAGTAATTGGGGCCTAGTGTGGTTGTGTACGTGTGATATACATACACTTTTTTTGGATCATATTTTCTATTCCGCTATTTAATCAAAAACCTTTGGGGATCAGTTAAATTGGGGGATAGTCTGTGTCGGTACGTGTGAGAGAGATCCACCTTTCCAAGTTGTTGGGGTTCATCTCATACTTCTGAAGGTTTGAGGGTGCTGCCTGTTCCATACCCCCCCTACTCCTCATCTAGCCTTTTAGGGGTACAAACAATAGTAATTGGGGCCTAGTGTGGTTGTGTACGTGCGAGATACATACACTTTTTTTGATCATATTTCCTATTCCGCTATTCAATAAAAACCTTTGAGGATCAATTGAATTGCGGGATAGTCTGTGTCGGTACGTGTGAGAGAGATCCACCTTTCCAAGTTGTTGGGGTTCATCTCATACTTCTGAAGGTTTGAGGGTGCTGCCTGTTCCATACTCCCCCTACTCCTCATCTAGCCTTTTAGGGGTACAAACAATAGTAATTGGGGCCCAGTGTGGTTGTGTACGTGTGATATACATACACTTTTTTGGGATCATATTTTCTATTCCGCTATTTAATCAAAAACCTTTGGGGATCAGTTAAATTGGGGGATAGTCTGTGTCGGTACGTGTGAGAGAGATCCACCTTTCCAAGTTGTTGGGGTTCATCTCATACTTCTGAAGGTTTGAGGGTGCTGCCTGTTCCATACCCCCCCTACTCCTCATCTAGCCTTTTAGGGGTACAAACAATAGTAATTGGGGCCTAGTGTGGTTGTGTACGTGTGATATACATACACTTTTTTTGGATCATATTTTCTATTCCGCTATTTAATCAAAAACCTTTGGGGATCAGTTAAATTGGGGGATAGTCTGTGTCGGTACGTGTGAGAGAGATCCACCTTTCCAAGTTGTTGGGGTTCATCTCATACTTCTGAAGGTTTGAGGGTGCTGCCTGTTCCATACCCCCCCTACTCCTCATCTAGCCTTTTAGGGGTACAAACAATAGTAATTGGGGCCTAGTGTGGTTGTGTACGTGCGAGATACATACACTTTTTTTGATCATATTTCCTATTCCGCTATTCAATAAAAACCTTTGAGGATCAATTGAATTGCGGGATAGTCTGTGTCGGTACGTGTGAGAGAGATCCACCTTTCCAAGTTGTTGGGGTTCATCTCATACTTCTGAAGGTTTGAGGGTGCTGCCTGTTCCATACTCCCCCTACTCCTCATCTAGCCTTTTAGGGGTACAAACAATAGTAATTGGGGCCCAGTGTGGTTGTGTACGTGTGATATACATACACTTTTTTTGGATCATATTTTCTATTCCGCTATTTAATTTAACTGGGCCTCCATGCGAGACCTGTGTGCCTTGTTGCGCTGTTTTGAGTACTCCACCAACATGGCCAGTGGCAATGACGCCGTTCTCAGCTTAACTATCCCACTTCTATGCCTCCTTGAAAAAACAATTCGGGCGATGATGGAAGAGGATGTGGCACAGGATGAGGAGGAGGAGGAGGATGAAGAGGTAACATTTCCAAGGCTTTCAGGGCAGTCATTCGCAAGGGGCTCCGAGGGTGGGTTCCTGCACACGCAAACGCCAGGGACGCAATTGTCCAGCAGGGGCACAGTTCTGGAGGATGAGGAGGATGAGGAGGAGGAGGAGCTGGAGGAGGAGATGGAACCATGTTCACAGCAGGGTGGCACCCAGGCCAGCTCATGGCCATCACTGGTGCGTGGCTGGGGGGATACAGAGGACACGGACGATACACCTCCCACAGAGGACAGCCTTTCGTTGCCTCTGGGCAGCCTGGCACACATGAGCGATTACATGCTGCAGTGTCTCCACAACGACCGCCGAGTTGCCCACATTCTAACTTGTGCTGATTACTGGGTGGCCACGCTGCTGGATCCCCGTTACAAGGACAACGTACCGTCCTTAATTCACTCACTGGAGCGCGATCGCAAGATGCGCGAGTACAAGCGCACGCTGGTAGACGCCATGCTGCTGGCATTCCCATCTGACAGCGGGGCCACAGTGGAAGCACAAGGCAGAGGAGGAGGAGGAGGAGGTCGCCAACGCAACCAGGGCACCGCCAGCACCTCAGAAGGCAGGGTTAGCATGGCCGAAATGTGGAAAAGCTTTGTCAGCACGCCACAACAAACAGCAGCACCAGCAGCTCAGATGGAACGTCTTAGCAGGAGGCAGCATTTTACCAACATGGTGGAGCAGTATGTGTGCACACGCCTACATGTAGTGAATGACGGGTCTGCCCCCTTCAACTTCTGGGTCTCCAAATTGGGCACATGGCTTGAGCTTGCCCTTTACGCCTTGGAGGTGCTGGCGTGCCCTGCAGCCAGTGTATTATCTGAACGGGTATTTAGCACGGCTGGGGGCGTTATAACAGACAAGCGCAGCCGCCTGTCCAGAGACAATGTGGACAAGCTCACGTTCATTAAAATGAACCAGGCATGGATCCCACGGGACTTTTCCGTACCTTATGCAGAATAGCAATGGATACCGACCTTACCCACCCATTGTTCCATTTTTGCTCTTTCTCACTCTTTTGGGGTGTACCCTCATTTAAAATTTTTGAAAAGAAGCAGTGTTGGCTACCTCGTCCTCCTCCTCAGGGCCAGATTAATGTAGGGGCTATTGGAGCTGCAGCTCCAGGCCCCTACCTTTTATATAGGCCCCGGGTTGGCCATATTCACTGTTACCGCTCTTCTGTCACTTGTAAACACAGAAGTCTGGCTTCTATGCTCGCTTCCCCAGGCAGCACCCTCAGAACCTCCCCACACAGCGTGAAGGCCGGACAAGGAGGGACAGTTGGCGATGCATGGATGTGTTTATGGGCTTCAGAGACAGCATCCCATGTTGAATTAGGCATGCATGGCTGCACCCTTCCTCCTCTGGGTGCATGGCAAGGCACGGCCCTTAAGGCCCTTCAAAATCCTCAGCACCAAGCCCATGATGCTGTTAATCCGGCCCTGGTCCTCCTCCACCGCCGCTTCCACCTACACCGCCCATAGGTGTGCGCAGCCTATTGCATTAAGGTGTGCACCCCAAAGTTGAAATACACATGCATGTGTTTGCCAGCAGGGAGAGTAATGTATCGGGGCCATGTACCTGTAGGCAAGGAGAAATAGAGCAGAGCAGGTCCCAGGGAGATCTTTCCCATCTCCTCACTGGCAATGCTATGTGCCCTAGGTGATTAGGGTGTGCCCAGGCACACCCAGCACACCCTGTGCGCACGCCTATGTCACCGCCACATCCACCACCACCTCAACCTCCCTCCTACTCCATATGGGCCTCGTCCTTCAGAGATGAAGAAGAACATTGTTTTATTTTTCTGTTTTTTTTTTGTTGTTTTAAGTTATTTCCCTATCCACATTTGTTTGCAGAGCACTTGCCATGCTCTTAATTACGTTTTGCTGCCATTTGCAGCACTCTAGCCCTTTCCTTTGGTGTTTTAGAGCCATTTTAGTGCCTTAAAGTTCGGGTCCCCATTGACTTCAATGGGGTTCGGTGTCCGGGAAAAGTTCGGTAAAAGTCCGGGACACGGACCCGGACTTTTTTTTAAAGTTCGGCCGAACCCGTCGAACACGGACATCTAGGTGTTCGCTCAACCCTATTCACTAATAACACTGATAATATTGTGTCAATATAAGTCCATTCTACATTAAAGTGGGAGTAAACACTCTTTGTTGATTTCTACCCATAGATACACCTATAATAAGGCTTTCCTATAGGTACATAAACATGCACTGTTTAGGAGATATTTACTGTACTTTAGAAGCAGCCGGTGACATCAATCTACTTCTCCTTCTCACAGTTGTGTCCTCTCTCCGTAAACTCTATTTCCTTCATCCCTGTTCTCCATCCCATAGCTCATATACTGTACATTACCCTCACTCCTTTTCTCTCCTTATTACTGCACTCATCAACTCCTGTTAATTCTGAACACACATGCAAACAAAACTTCCAGAACACTGGGGCATGTCTCTTCATATAAATCACACTCCCAATTACCTTCCTTACCCTTCTGCGTCTCCTAACTTCTAAAGATATATGCCCAAAGCCCAGGCCGCCATCATATAACTTTGACAAACACCCCCCCTCCCCCCCCTCCTCTGTCAGAAGTCACAATCCACACATTCCCCCTCTTACATGACATTTGGAATGTCTGTTCTGTCTGCGAAAAACACATTTCTGTCCATGACCTTTTTTTTTTTTTTAATTCCTTTAACTTACTTGCTGTTACTGTGCTTCAAGAATTTGACTCTGCCATGTCTCCTCTGGGCCCGCTTCACCAGACCCAGTGGACAAAAAGAGGTGGAGTTGAAATCTTCTTATTACACAAAGCACCTTTTAGGTTCTTCACTCCATTTCCTCTCTGCCCCTATCCTCATATAAGGCTCACTGTATTCCTCTTTTTTCTCCACTTTCTTTTAAAATTGCTGTGATCTATTGGCCTTCAGGGTTAGTATCAAGCTTTGTTAATTACTATTACTTTTCTCCTACCTATGCACTCCTTGCAACCTTTCCAACAATTCTTTGTCACCTCCAGGGCCGGCGCTACACATAAAGCAGCACAGTCAGCCGCCTGAGGGCGCTAGGGTGGCGGGGGCGGTGAATTCCCTTCCCATAACTCATACATTAGTCTTGGATAGGAGTCCCGGCACGGCACATTCAGGAGAAGAGGCAAGTGTGCAGGGGCTGGCTGGTGTGGGCACCAGTGTCATCTACCCCGCAGCTTGTGCAGGGTGTTTGGTGTCCCACACGGCACGCTGTCCACTCTGCAAGGCACCCGACATCTCTCCCCGAGTCCCCGCCCACCAGCCGTCTTTCACAGCGTGGACTGAACCGCCCCCTCCTCCTCGGCTGTGATGTATTCCTTTACACACTGACAGGAGGAGCTGGGGAGGAGGAGAAATGCCGCTGTGCTGCAGTGCATGCCCCCGGCTGATCTGAGGTCTGTGATTGATGACACTGTGATGTAGATGACACTTGCAGGGAGGAATTGGGAGAGGAAAGTATAGGAGGGAGGGTGAAGGAGACCAGCTGGAAAAGAGATTGATCAGGAGGGAAGGAGGGGGGGATGCGAAGATAATACTGTATGTCTTAGGGAGTGTTTCAGTAGGAGAGAGAACTCCTCTCTTCTCCCAAAGCACGACTAGGACATACAGTATTCTCTTATTCTCCCACACCGCCCCCTGCATTCTGGGCATTGCACTCCTGCCCCCTGCATTCTGGGCATTGCACTCCTGCCCCCTGCATTCTGGGCATTGCACTCCTGCCCCCTGCATTCTGGGCATTACACCCCTGCCCTCTGCATTCTGGGCATTACACCCCTGCATTCTGGGCATTGCTCCCCTGCCCCCTGCATTCTGGGAATTTCTCTCCTGCCCCCTGCATTTTGGGCATTGCACTCCTGCCCCCTGCATTCTGGGCATTACACCCCTGCCCCCTGCATTCTGGGCATTACACCCCTGCCTGCTGCATTCTGGGCATTGCTCTCCTGCCCCCTGCATTTTGGGCATTGCACTCCTGCCTCCTGCATTCTTGGCATTACACTCCTGCCCCCTGTATTCTGTGCGTAATATTCCTGTCCCCTGCATTCTGTGTTAAGAGGTATGCATTACTTAAAGCTGCGCCCTCTCTCCTATTGGGCTCAGCTTGGAGATTTTAGTTTGCCTCACCTGCAAGCTTCCTTAAATTTTTAATGCTGTGTAATGTCATTCACGCTTCGCTCCATCACATTAGTGGCACAACATAAAGGAGGTACCAGCGAGGCTGTAGACAGTGGGGGGGGGGGCACTAAAATGCACCTTTGCCTGTGTAGACAAAAATCCTTGCACCGGCCCTGGTCACCTCCCTGATCACTACTTTATTAGCTTCACTCTATTCCTGTTTTTGACCTTCTTTTCTGCTAACTGGCAAATAGTTACCCATAAAAACCTTTGCACGTTAACCCTTCTGCAACAGAATACCCCTATGACAAAATTGTATTGCTGTCCTGCCCACCCTTTCCACTTCCACCTGCAACAGTTCACTCTCTTCCTCCCTGGTCCCCCTCACTACACACAGAATCAGGCCCCAACTGCTACATCCTTGTCAAACAGAAGACACCAGAAATCTCCAAAAATGTAGAAACACTCTTGAGCATCTGTGGCATAAGATTAAGTCCCAGCAAGATTTAGCCCAGTAGAAATCTGCCCTCCAAAAATACAATATTTGCATCCACACCGCCAAACAGACCAATTTTTTCACTCTCATTACCACTCTCTAAAGCAGTCCCCATTAATTATTTTCTACCTTTAACTCTTTACTTCATTCTTCACTGCCTCCACCCACTAACTCACTCACTGCCCAGGAGATGGCAAGTCACTTCAAATAAGAATGATGCAATTTGTGATGAGATTCAATGTTCAGATATCTTCCCCACCTAACATTCCATGTCCATGGCATACTGAATATTTTCCTAATTTAACCCTGCTACTAAAATAGAATTCACTATACTTTTTCCTAATGCCCACCTAACCGCTTGGCCCCTGGACCCCATTCCCTTGCAAATACTATAGCCACCCTCTTGTTTTATCCTACACTCTCAATCTCACATCTTCAATCTCACCCTCTCACCTGCTATCTTCCCCAAACATCTAAAACATGTTCTGGTCACCCCCATACTTAAAAAGTATTTGCTAGACCTCACCAATCTTAACAACCTAAGACTCATCTCATTATTCCCTTTACCTCCAAACTCATTGAGTGCCTAGTCTACAGCTGCCTGAGCTATCACCTCACTGTGAATAGCCTTCCTGAACCCCTTCAGTCTGGATTTTGCCTATAACACTTTACAGAACCTGCTCTCCTTAAACTCACGAACGGCTTACTAATGGTTAAAATCAATGATCACTATTCTGTATTCCTCTCTTTGGACCTTTCTTCTGCGTTTGATACAGTTGACCTCCCTTCCTCCTCATAAAAACTCCATTCCCTTTAAATCCATGACAGTACTCTATGTTGATGATGCAAGAAATGTGTAGAGCTAATCCAAAGCTTCAATATTTGAAATGTGTAACATTAAAATTAATAATGTGCAACAAAATAAGTGTGGAGTGAATATGTTCAAAAAAAGTAAAAGGAGTTTGTCTGACCTAGTGCCACATAAGTTAGTAAGGACCTTATCATATGAAATAATTGAGATTATTGATATATTTGGATCAATGCACTTATTTTAAAATATGTGTTATGAAAATCTTTTCTGACAGCCTGCAAGCAAACACTAGGATAACTTTGCTTATTACTATTAGAGCGATAGTATGCCAAAAACACAGAATCTCACCATCAAGAAAACACTACATTACCTGCTCACTCCCTAAATGATCTCAGCCCCAACTAGTTTTACTCTGCAGAACTAGTATAAATTAAGAAATAATGCAGGCACTCAATCCTGACCTGATGAGTTTACTTGTATTACAAAACTTTTGCAGATTTGTTTACTTCCTTACATTTCAAGCTCATTTCCTGGGATTACTGGGATGTGACCAATCATGGACCTAATGAATTTCATTGTGACAATATCCAACAAAGTTTTAGAGCTATCCTTCTCCATAACTCCAACATGAATATTTGTACAAACCTTTAGGTAAGCAAAAGGAAACACCCTTTGCATTTTTTTTCATTGACACTGTTCAGGTAGAATTTATTCACCAAAAGCAAGAGAGGAATGACACCAAGAAAGCAGTAGAAATAATAGATCTAGATCATTCGGCAGAGACAAAAACTTTTTTCAAAATTATTCAGGAACTCCAGGCTAAATACAATATTTCATTAAACATTATGTCTCTCCTAAAACTGCTATCTGTAATGCCCCCTTCATTTTCAAGTATTCACCAGTTGATCCAGCCAGTGCTCCTATTATGGCTCCATTTCCTGTGTCAGGGTGGTAAAACCGTGGTCTTGCTGCTGTATTTGTAGCATTGTCGGTCCTGAAATCTGTTTTACATTTATCTCCACTGTGATGTCAGCACTTCCATTGTTGGGAGATATTGCTAAAATACAAATGGAATTTATTTACTGCTCTTTTGCCCCCCCGAGCCTCATTAGCGCCCACCCACTGTCTGAACAAGAAGAAGCACTTATAAGGAAGAAAAGGCTATGTGACCAAAAAATAACACAAAATAAATGAAGCAGTGATGGATCCTTGAATAGGGCTAATAATATAATAGGGTTAATAGAGTTAATAATATGTTTCCTGTTTGAAGGTTGTCTATAAGCTTTATGGCTTGATGAAAAGAAGGTCTTTCTTGCTTGCTTTTTCTGTATATGCCATTGAAATGAGCTCCCAAGGACAAATTATACAAATACAGACACTTTAATATAACCCCTTCTATGTTAAAATTAACATTTAGTTCTCCAGTTGTATTTTCCATAGCTAATGGAACAAAGTGAGTTTGTCATTGATTATGCCAGTTCTTCACCCTCACTATGGAAAGCTTCAAATATGATTAGACCTCATCCAAATGTTGGATTTTGGATGTCAGTAAAGAGTTTAGATTATATTCTTCTGACTCTTGTGAAACCATTAATAAAATTTCAGAACCAGCACAAAGTATAAGCGATATATACAGTGTGTGTATATAAACTCCCACTTTTGTAAATTTTTTTTTTATATCTTTTCAACACTGAAGAAATTACACTTTGCTACAATGTAAAGTAGTGGGTGTACAGCTTGTATAAGGGTCCTTTCACACGGCACAGTCCGTTTTTTTTTTTCTGCTCAGGCACTTTTTTTTTTTAAACGGACACGGATGACACTTTTTTAGGGTCCGTTCCGTATGTCTATTTTTCATCCATCTGTTTGCGGACGAAAAATGGACATAATGTAGGTCTATGGGATTGCGGACGCTAGCGGATGACATCCGCTGACATCCGTTTTTGCATCCATTCCGTTTTTTAAACTGAATAAAAATAAGGTTCTCTTCTGTCTCGAAAAATGGAACTGAACGGAATGGACGCAAAACGGATGTCAGCGGATGGTCATCCGCTAATATCCGCAGTCCCATAGACATACATTGTCCGTTTTTCATCCGCAAATAGATGGGAGGAAAAACGGACATACGGAACGCCCGTGTGAAAGGACCCTAACAGTGTAAATTTGCTGTTCCCTCAAAATAACTCAACACACAGCCATTAATGTCTAAACCCCTGCCAACAAAAGTGAGTACACCCCTAAGTCAAAATGTCCAAATTTGTCCCAATTAGCCATTTTCCCTCCCCGGTGTCATGTAACTCGTTATTGTTACAAGGTCTCAGGTGTGAATGGGGAGCAGGTGTGTTAAATTTGGTGTTATCGCTCTTAATCTCTCATACTGGTCACTGGAAGTTAAAAATAGCACCTCATGGCAAAGAACTCTCTGAGGATCTGAAAAAAAGAATCGTTGCTCTTCATAAAGATGGGATAGGCTAAAAGAAGATTACCAAGTCCCTGAAACTGAGCTGCAGCATGGTGACCAAGACCATACAGTGGTTAAACAAGACAAGTTCCACTGAGAACAGGCCTCACCATGGTCGACCAAAGAGGTTGAGTACACATGCTCAGCGTCATATCCAGAGGTTGTCTTTGGGAAATAGACATATGAGTGCTGCCAGCATTGCTGCAGAGGTTGAAGGGGTGGGGGATCAGCCTGTCAGTGCTCAGACCATACGCCGCACACTGCATCAAACTGGTCTGCATTGCTGTCATCCCAGAAGGAAGCCTCTTCTGAAGATGATGCACAAGAAAGCCTGCAAACAGTTTGCTGAAGACAAGCAGACTAAGAATATGGATTACTGAAACCATGTCCAGTGGTCTGATGAGATCAAGATAAACTTATTTGGTTCAGATGGTGTCAAGTGTGTGTGGCAGCAACCAGGTGAGGAGTACAAAGACAAGTGTGTATTGCCTACAGTCAAGCATGGTGGTGAGAGTGTCATGGTCTGGGGCAGCATGAGTGCTGATGGTACTGGGGAGCTACAGTTCATTGAGGGACCATGAATGCCAACATTTACTGTGACTTACTGAAGCAAAACATAATCCCCTCCCTTCAAAGACTGGGCAAAAGGGCAGTATTTGAACATATTGACCCCAAACACACCACCAAGACGACCACTGCCTTGCTAAAGAAGCTGAAGGTAAAGGTGGTGGACTGGCCAAGCATGTCTCCAGACCTAAACTCTATTGAGCATCTGTGGGGCATCTTTAAAAGGAAGGGGGAGGAGTGCAAGGTCTCTAACATTCACCAGCTCCATGATGTTGTCATGGAGGAGTGGAAAAGAACTCCAGTGGCAACCAGTGAAGCTCTGGTGAACTCCATGCCCAAGAGGGTTAAGGCAGTGCTGGAAAATAATGGTGGCCACACAAAATATTGACAATTTGGGCTCAATTTGGATATTTTGACTTAGAGGTGTGCTTGCTTTTGTTGCCAGCGGTTTAGAAATTAATGGCTGTGTGTTGAGTTATTTTGAGGGGACAAAAACTTTACACTGTTATGCAAGCTGTACACTCACTACTTTACATTGTAGCAAAGCATCATTTCTTCAGTGTTGTGTATAAAAATATAATAAAATATTTACAAAAATGTGAGGGGTGTACTCACTTTTGTGATATACGGTATATGTATGTATATGTATGTGTGTGTGTGTGTGTGTGTGTAAACTTTTGCAATAATATGTATGTATATATATGTGTGTGTGTGTGTGTGTGCAAACTTTTGCAATAATTTCAATTAAATACAGAAAATTCAGTGACAATACACATTGATATCCCAAAACAAACGCTATACTTTAAAAAAATGTATTTCCCTTTAAAAATTATTGTTTTACAATATAAAAAAAATGTGGGCAATCCATTTTACCTGTTCCAAAATTTGGGAGATTTCCCAAGGGCAGAATGCGATGTTTAAGGGATAAAACAAAAGCACATTTTTACTAGGGAGGGGTTAGAAATTCTGACAATATTTTTATTGCTGTCTGTGCTCTCCTCTCCAGTTGACCCACACACCTCAATTCCTATATAGTTATTACAGGGACAAGACATTAAGAAAAATCTCCTCATAGTAAGTTCTGTCACAGACAAAAATAAATACATACAAAAACCCGTGATTACCTAGGAAAATATAACTCAGCGTACCAATATCCTCATATGAAATGTTCTTGCAAACCCAACAATAAATAGGCCTTTTTAGGTACCACATCAAACATGGTTTTCTATGGGACACGTTCACATTGATACGTTTTTCAGCCACTGGAAAGGGTCAGGGACTTTTTTTCCTGCAGCAGATTACATTTTGTGTGTAATAGACTTTACTGGGCTCGCATCAAAAATGCAAGTGTTGCATTTTTGATGCGTTTTTATGTGTTTTGTGCTTTTTTTTCTCCATAACAAACTGTGAATAGCTGGTTG
This sequence comes from Pelophylax lessonae, assembly GCF_965119305.1. Lineage (NCBI taxonomy): Eukaryota > Metazoa > Chordata > Amphibia > Anura > Ranidae > Pelophylax > Pelophylax lessonae. Next base: position 499,736,037 of record NC_138769.1, on the reverse strand, counting down.
TTAAGGAGTGGGCAGACACTGTTTCCTTAACAACCGATGAATCATCAGCTGTCAGCGGGGCTCCCCACTGACAGCTGAATGTAGAAAAAAGAATTGCTGGCAATGAAAAAAATGTATACCAAGCCCTTCGGGTCTGGTATGGATTTTGAGAGGAACCCCATGCCAATTTTTTTTTTTTAAATGGCGTGGGGTCCGCCTAAAATCCATACCAGACCCTTATCTGAGCATGCAGCCTGGCAGGCCAGGACAGGGGGGGACAGGTGAATCCCCCCCTACTGAACCATACCACATGCCCTCAACAAGGGGGGTGCTATATTGGTGAGGACAAGGGCCTCTTCCCCACAACCCTGGGTGGGGGTCTGTGGGCAGGGGGATTATAGGAACCCTTGAAGCCCCGTTTAACAAGGGGGCCCCCCGGATCCCTGCCCCCCCATGTGAATGAATATGGGGTACATAATACCCCTAATTAAATCACCACTAAAGTGTAAAAAATAAATAAATCACAATGCTTGCCACACCTCCGAACCCGAAAAAAAAAACGCTCTGCCTGCGACAAAGGCTAACCATCAAATGCCTGCTCCTTCATCTGACAGTTCTTAAATAGGTAAGGGGAGGGGTCACCTGGTAACATCACCTGATGGCATATCCCCCTTGTGATGTCACTGACCAGTGCATGTTGGGTCAGTGGGATTCGTGACTAACAATTGATCTACATCACGGACATTGTTTTTTTTTTTTTTTTAAATAAAGGAATTGTCAAAAACTGCCTCCTGTCTTTACTAAAACTAAAACTTAACAGTTTTTTTAGTAAATGTGTATGGGTACTATATACCCCATACTTATTCACATGGGGAGGGTGGGATTTGGGGGCTTCCAGATTCCAATAAGCCCTCATGCCCACAGACCCCCCAACCTGCCAAGAGTTGTCGGTAAGAAACCCATGTCCCCAACATGGAGACAAGGTGCTTTGATCTGCCAGGCTGTGTGCCCAGATAAGGGTCTGGTATGGATTCTTTTTAGGGGGGGACCCCCAAGCCATTTTTTTTTTTAATTCTGGCATTAGGTTTTCCTTAAAATCCATACCAGACCCAAAGGGCCTGGTAAGCATGGGGGGGGGGTCCCACACTTTTTTCTAAGTTATTGCCACACTTTTTTCTAAGTTATAGCTAAATCAATTTCAATGTCCTTTTTTTTTCTGTACATATGTCAGTTTTGCAGCCGCAGGTTCACAGTACAGATGTGCCACTTTACAGGCAAACTATATTTAAAAGGAATTTTTAATTTTTAATTGTTTCACTTTAAGCATCATTATTATCACTGATCCTTTAAAAACAATATATATATGATATACAGGACAGCATTACAGGCAAAACCTTGTATCTGCTTCCCAGGCTCGGGTACCATCTTTTTAGTCCTTGACTGTTTTAGATGGATCTGATAGCTAACCCCTAGCTAATCTTTAATTGGGGTATAAAGCATATCTTTCTTCTTTGAAGAGAAATGGGTAGAGACTCTCCACCTAGACCATCACCTTTATACTCTGGCAAAAAAACTGTGGTACTTCTTGTGTGGGAGGGGTTATATAGGGGGACATCCTTTCTAAATGGTTGCGACTGTCCTTCACTTAAAGGTGGCTATATAACCCATATGTTATGTGTTATGGCTCTGTGTCCCATGGTGTACAAAAAAATTCCCAATTACATTTTATGGTAATAGAAGCCACACCACATGATGGGAGGGGTGGTAATAGAGAACTTAAACTTTAAAAATGGGAGGTTTATTGGATAAACCGTTTAGATACCCTTAACTCCGAAGGGTAAAATTCAGATTTCAATCTACATTTGTTCTTTTGAACAGTTGCGATTGGTCTTTTAAGGGTTCTGTGCAATATTTTTTATGTGATATATGTTGGTTAATTAATTTTTTTTGGTTTTCATTATTTTTCTTTTCTTTTCTTTTTTAACCCCTTCCGTACCGCGTCATGTAAAATGACGTCGGCACAAATCCTTTCTCGATCCGGGCGGACGTCATATGACGGCGCCCGGATCTCCCCGCTACTGCGCGCCCCCGGGGGCGCGCAGCGCGGCGATCGGGGGTGAGGCTCGTCCCTCGGACTGAAATTGGCTGTTTACCACGTGATCGGCTGTGTCAATCACAGCCGATCACATGAGCGGCTCCAGCGCGAGCTGCTCGTTCCTTCCTTAATGCGCGCCCCCGGGGGCGCGCAGCGCGGCGATCAGGGACGAAGCTCGTCCCTCGGACAGAGCCCATCCCCGATCTAGGTAAAGAGCCAATGAAATTGGCTCTTTATCACGTGACCGGCTGTGTCCAATCACAGCCGGTCACAAATGTCATCAGAGAACACGGTAACTAGCTGTCACCGTGTTCTCCTCCTCACACACTGATCCTGTGTGAGGAAGAGATTGTGGTAACAGCTAGTTACCAAATACAGTGCACCCCAAACACACTGATTGCCCCCCCCCAATAAAGAGCACCTGTCACTAGCCCATCAAAGTACCCGAGTACCTGTCACCAGCCCATCAGGTACTCTGATGACAGGTACTCGGGTACTCTGATGGGCTGATGACAGGTACTCGGGTACTCTGATGACAGGTACTTGGGTACTCTGATGACAGGTACTCGGGTACTCTGATGACAGGTACTCGGGTACTCTGATGACAGGTACTCTGATGGGCTGGTGACAGGTACTCTGATGGGCTGGTGACAGGTACTCGGGTACTCTGATGACAGGTACTCGGGTACTCTGATGACAGGTACTCGGGTACGCTGATGACGGGTACTCGGGTACTCTGATGACAGGTACTCGGGTACTCTGATGACAGGTACTCGGGTACTCTGATGACAGGTACTCGGGTACTCTGATGACAGGTACTCTGGTACTTTGAGTACCCGTCACCAGAGTATCCGAGTACCCGTCATCGGAGTACCCGAGTACCTGTCACCTACCCATCAGAGTACCCGAGTACCTGTCACCTACCCAACAGAGTACCCGAGTACCTTCCACCTGCTCATCAGAGTACCTGACACCTGAAGTACCGAGTACTTGCCACCTGCTCATCATTAACCATCACTACTCATCAGTACTCATCAGTACCCATCAGTACCTATCACCTATTAGTATCAGTACTGATCATCCGTACCCATCATCAGTTCAGTATCACCTATCAGTATCAGTACTACTCATCAGTACCTATCACCTGCCTGTCACCTGCCCATAAGAGTACCCGAGTACTTGTCACCTGCCTATCGGAGTACTTGAGTACCTGCCACTTGCTCATCAGTACCAGAGTACCTGTCACCTGCCCAGCAAAGTACCCGAGTACCTGTCACCCTTCATACAGCCACCATGTCCAAGTCCAAAAAGGTTTATATACATCGTTCGTTTAAACCTAAATACCGGTGTTATGGCAGCAGATAGCTGCCATAACCCTGGTATTTTTTTAAACGGTGGACGGTTGGCTTTCCGATAAGGGTGGTCCCAGCGGCGGATTCGCCGCGGGATCACCCTTCCGGGGTGGCGGAAGAGGTGCCCCCCCCTCCCGCTGCATTCTGGTCCTTTTCCCCGCTTACCGGACCCGCCGGAAGCGGGGAAAACGATCCGGTCCCAGATCCTCACAGACAGGATGTCGAGTGAGGGCAAGCTTGCCCTCACTCGACTCTATGGTCTTGGAGGACCGGAGCTACGGCAAACGTTGTTGCCTAGCAACCAGTTTAAAGGTCCCTTTTTTTTTTCATTTTATTTAATTTTTTTTTTATTTTTTTTTTTATTTTTTCTATCTTTTAGTGTACTTGTGAGATCTGAGGACTTTTTGACCCCAGATCTCACAAAAAAGAGGTCCTGTCGTGCCTTTTTCTATTACAAGTAATGTTTACATTTCTTGTAATAGAAATAAAAATGATCAATTTTTTTTTTTTAAAAAAACAGTGTAAAAATAAAAAATAATAAATAAAATAAATAGTAAAAAAAAAAAAAAAAAAAATTAAAGAGCCCTGTCCCCGCGAGCTCGCGCGCAGAAGCGAACGCATACGGAAACCCCGCCCACATATGTAAACAGTGTTCAAACTACACATGTGAGGTATCGTCGCGATCGTTGGAGCAAGAGCAATAATTTGAGCCCTAGACCTCCTCTGTAACTCTAAGATAGCAACCTGTAGAAATTTTTAAAATGTCGCCTATGGGGATTTTTAAGTACCAAAGTTTGTCACCATTCTGTGAGCGTGCGCAATTTTGAAGCATGACATGTTGGGTATCTATTTACTCAGCGTAACATTATCTTTCACATTATGGAAAACAATTGGGCTAACTTTACTGGTTTCTTATTTTTTAATTAAAAAAAGTGATTTTTTTCCCAAAAAATTGCGTTTGGAAGACCGCTGCGCAAATACGGTGTGATAAAAAATATTGCAATAATCTCCATTTTATTCTCTAGGGTCTCTGCTAAAAAAAAAATATATAATGTTTTGGGGTTCTAAGTAGTTTTCTAGCAAAAACAACTGATTTTAGCTTGTAAACACCAAATGTCAAAAATAGGCCTAGGCAAGTGGCTAGGATGCATGATGATGCTCCTTGGATGTTAGGCCCCTCTATATGGCTAGGCTGTGAAAAAGTCTCACACATGTGGTATTGCCATACTCAGGAGGAGTGGCAGAATGTATTTTGGGGTGTCATTTTTGCTATGTACATGCTATGTGTTAGGAATATTCTATAAATTTACAACTTTGTGTAAAAAAAAAAAGTTTTTATTTTTTTCCCACATTTTCCAAAAACTTGTGGAAAAAAATTACATGTTCAAAGGACCCATAATGCCTCATAGAATATACGTTGGAGTGTTTGCTTTCCAAAATGGGGTCATTTTGTGGACTTTTCCATTGTATTGGTGCTCTAGGGCCTTGAAAAGTGTGATAGGTAGTAAGAAAGTTTTATGTGTATTTATGCTCCTAAAACGCCTTATGGTGCTACTTTGACGTGGAGTCTCTTTTTGTGGCCAGGCTGTGTAAAAGTCTCACACATGTGATATCACCATACTCAGAAGGAGTAGCAGAATGTATTTTGGGGTGTCATTTTTGCTGTGTACATGCTATGTGTTAGAAATAGCTTATAAATTGACAACATTTTGGGGAAAAAAAAGAAAAAAAAAATGTTTTCTCCATTTTCCCAAGAATTGTGGGAAAAAATTATAACTTGAAAAAACTCACCATGCCTCTTACTAAATACCTTGGACTGTCTACTTTACAAAAAGGGGTCATTTGGTGGGTATTTGTACTGTCCTGACATTTCATTTACATCTGGTGTGATCAATTTTCAGTAATTGGTACCATAGCTTCTAGACTCAATAACTTTCACACAGACTAAATAATATACACTAATTTGGGTTAATTTTACCAGAGATATGTAGCAGTATAAATTTTGGCCCAAATGTATGAAGAAAAATTAATTTTTTGCAAAATTTTATAATAGAAACTAAAAAAAAGTGTTTTTTTTGCAAAATTTTTGCTCTTTTTTTGCTTATATCACGAAAAAAAAAAACCCCAGTTGTGATCAAATACCACCAAAAGAAAGCTCTATTTGTGTGAAAAAAATGATAAAAATTTTGTTTGGTTACAGTGTAGCATGACTGAGCAATTGTCATTCAAAGTGTGAGAGTGCTGAAAGCTGAAAATTGGTCTGGGCAGGAAGGGGGTCTAACTGCTCTGTATGGAAGCGGTTAATTTATATATTTTGATATTAGGTATGAATTTGGATTTCCTCTTGTGTTATGGAAGGGGAGTTTAGCTGATACAGCATTCGTTCCGAGATAAAGGGGGCAATGAATGAATTTTTTTTTTTTTTTTTTGTATAGCAGAAAGTGTTAAATAGTTAATTGATTCCCGGTGTAAGATAACAAATTATATAAGGCAATTGAAATGATGTGTATTCTTTATAATGGTTCTTACCTGAGGAAGGGCGTGAACAAATTTTTATAGCGCTGGGGGTGTTAATTCAAAGTTAACAACACCCCCAGCTCAGATCGCATATCACAGTGCGATCTGACAATTCACACAGAATCGGATCGCACTAAGTGCCGGTTCACACTGATGCGATCACAGAGATAGCATGTAATTCAGAGCACACTGCTCCTAAAATTACATGCGATGTCTGTATGGTGCAAATTCAGCCATACAGTTTGTATGGCTGAATTTGCACCACAATCGCAGTGAACACGCACAGGACCCTTTTTTTGGTCCGCAGCAGAATCGGATCGCATGGTGGTTCACACCAGTGCGATCCAATTCTGTGTAAACTGTCAGATCGCACTGTGATATGGGATCTGACCTGGGGGTGTCGTTAACTTTGAATTGACACCCCCAGCGTATCGCATATGGCAGTGTGAACTGCCTGTGCTGCGGATGCGGGAACATGCAGATAAATTTGCAGTGTTCCCGCATCGCATCAATGTGAACCGACACTGAGTGACACAAATCGCTCAGTAATAGTTCCACAAAAGTCCTTTAAAGGGTTTAATACACTTATAATATACTTTCTAATATAGAAAGCATATTATAGTGTATTTGGGTATTGCAGAAATTTTGCCTCTTTCGCTGTGTTAACTCACAGTGACAAAAGTTACTAGAAAATATTTTCCTAACTGGTGTGATAAACCAGTGGCCCCCCCAAAACGACAGATTAAAGCGGGGTATTATATACCTTCTTCCACATATACTGCGCTTCTCTAGAGACTTTTGTCACAGGGTCATTTTAAAAACGACAGGCAGAGGAAGAGGCAGGCCCTTCCTCAGGGATGGTAAGGGTAGGGCAGGAGCACCAGGCTGGAGCCAAAGTGGGAAGTTGCAGAAGGTGCGTTCGATTACGTCAAAGGACGCACCAGACTTGGTTGAGTGGCTCACTCAGCCTTCCTCTTCTGCGCCCTCCTCATCCTCTCTATCTGCACCCTCTTCACTCTCTCTGCTTTGTGCACCCCCAAAGACACCACCACCAACACCACCACTACCACCACCATATACCCTCCGCTTGAGTCACAGGAATTATTTTCTGATCTATCACAAGATATTTACGATGCACAGCCACTCTTGGCATCGGATCAGGAAGAGGAGGTAGCAACAGCCACCACTCAGCACTCTGATGACAGTACCCAGATCAGCCGAAGGAGGTTGGTCCCCGCTGTTGCTGCCTACTCCGAGATCTCGAATGTTAGTGGTGGGAAAGGTGACGTCAATGATGCAGAGGCAAAATTTCTGCAGTGCCCAAATACACAATTATGAAAGTATATTGTTATATAACACCCCCGCTTCAATCTGTCATTTTGGGGGGCCACTGGTCTATCACTCCAGTTATAATACTTTTTTCTAATTGCGTTTGTCACTCTTTGTAGTTGTAGTATCGCTGCAGAACCGGTCACCAGTCACAATGCTGCACAATACAAATCCACTATAATATGCTTTCTATATTCATCCAGCATTGTGACCTCCTCATCTTCTTGCTCCTGCTCCTCGACGGCTTGATTAATGACACGACGCAATGCACGCTCCAGAAGGAAAGCGTAAGGTACGATGTCACTGATGGCGCCCTGGCTGCGACTGACCAGTTTGGTGATCTCATCAAATGGCCACAGAAATCTGCATGCGTCACGCATGAGCAGCCACTGACGCGGTGCAAAAAAACCCAAGCTCCCCAGAACCTGTCCTGCCGCAGAGTTTGTACAGGTAGGCGTTAACTGCACGTTTCTGCTGGAGCAGCCTATCAAGCATATACAAGGTTGACTTCCATTGCATCGGGCAGTCACAAATAAGACGTCTGTTGGGCTTGGCTGTGTAAGACCTTCTTAAATGGGCTGAGATTTTCCTGGCCTGCTGCAAGACGTCCTGGACCCCAGGGTATTTGACAAGTAATCACCGCACGACCAAGTTCAGAACGTGTGCCATGCATGGCACGTGTGTAATTTTGCCCTGTTTCAGCACGCTCAGCAGTTTGGCACCATTGTTGCACACCACTTTACCAACTATCAAATTAAGCGGTGTTAGCCACTGATCTGCCTGTGAACGCAAAGCTGAAAGGAGTGCAGAACCAGTGTGGCTCTTGGTTTCCAGGCACAACAGACGCAGCACAGCAGGGCAACGTCTCACCTGGCATGTCAAATAGGTTCTGGGGATCTTGGACGGTGCAGCGGAAGAGACTGTAGCAGCGGAAAAGGAGGAGTCAGCCGAGGAGAGGGAGAATGGAGTAGGAGGAGGAGAAGAAGGGGCAGGCCTGCATCCAATCCGTGGCGGTAAAAACAAATCTACATGGGTGCCATGGGTTACATGCTTGACGGCCGTCAGAAGGTTCACCCAGTGGGCAGTAAAAGTTATATACCTTCCCTGCCCGTGTTTGCTAGACCACGTGTCTGTGGTCAGATGTATCTTGGCACAGACACTGTGTGTCAGACATACATTCACTTGCCGCTGAACATAGCCATATAGCTCTGGGATGCTCTTCTGCGAGAAATATTTCCTTCCTGGGACCTTTCATAGTGGTGTTCCAATGGCCGCAAATCTGAGTCCACCAGTTTATATGGCAGTAGTTGACGGGCTATCAGTTCCAACAAGCCAGCGGTCAACCGTTGGGCAAGAGGGTTATCCGGCGTCATCATTTTTTTACGATCGAACATTTGGGCCATGGAAGCCTGCCTTTTTCCAGAACAACGTGAAGACGGCATGATGGAAGGTGGAATGGAGGACAATTGTGAGGAGAGAGGAGAAGACGGTGAGAGCCTGAAGTGTGGCTTTGTGGGTTCTGACAGCATTGCTCCCACTGGGCTCGGTGATGGGAGTCCAGGTGCCTTCGTAGGCCCCTTTCACACAGGTGTTTTTTTGGCTGATCTGAACGGTCCCCCCATGCAAGTCTATGGGGCATCAAAGACATGCCCACTGACATCCAATCCGATCTGTCAAATCTGAACGGATGGAAACCCTATTTTCCATCTGTCAAGCAGATCGTCCCTGGGTGAGTGTTGGGCTTACCCTGACTTATGCGTTGACTGCAAAGGCTCCAGCATCAGGGAATGCATAGACCAACAGGTGTCCTACTACTTTGGGTTAACGGCTGATGTGGACGCTCTGAGAAGTGATGAACCCCTGGACTACTGGGTGGGCAGGCTTGACCTCTGTCCAGAGCTTTCACAATTTGCAATGGAACTGTTGGCTTGCCCCTCGTCCAGTGTCCTGTATGAAAGGACATTTAGCGCAGCAGGGGGGATCGTGACCGATAAGCTCACTCGCCTAGCTCACAACAGTGTTGACTACCTCACATTTCTAAAAATTAATGAGGCATGGATCTCGGAAGAATTCAACACATGTGACCAGTAGACCATGTTTAATTCAAATTCCTCATGACAGGCCACAAATATCCGCCACCACCAATAAAAATGTATGGTCCCTGTCTAAGGTAAATACAGCGGCATAAAAGGCCTTTTATGTCCATTGAATGCCTAATTGCTACAGTCTGTCCCAGCTCCACACAGCAACCTCTCCCTACACTGATAAAAGACTTTTGTGGACCTATTAGCTAGCGACTTGTGTCACTATACAGTCTGTCCCAGCTCCACACAGCAACCTCCAGCCACAGAATACAACGCCTGTGGGCTAATTTTTTGGGCCTTTCATGGCTGACACTTATTTCTGTATCCTGTGAATGCCTAATGTACCTCCAGTCACAGAATACAAAGTTCTTTGCTGTCAGGGGAATGCCTGTTGGCTAATTTTTGGGGCCTGTACTGGCTGACACTTACTTCTGTATCCTGTCAATGCCTAATGTACCTCCAGCCACAGAATATAAAGTTATTAATTGTCAGGTGAACGCCTGTTGGCTAATTTTTGGGGCCTGTACTGACCGACACTTACTTCTTTATCCTGTGAATGCCTAATTTTTCAGACTGGCATTGAAAATCAATGGGTCTGTAAACGCTCCGCTAAGTTGTGGAACGGATGCGGACAAATTTTACAGACGTGTGAATGGACCCTATATGTATTTCACATGTATTTACCAGCTGCTGTCAGTTCTGGCTGATTTAGAAAAAAAAAATGTTATGGCAACTTTTCCAATAGCAATACTTCTGGTATGTCAGTGTCCATGTTGTGGGACTATGTGTGCACAGCTAGTAAGTATTTTGTGGCTGCAAATTTGACCTGGAGGTTTTTAATGTTCTCCTGCCATTAAAGTGAATGGGGTCCGCAAACATTTGAGAAAGTTTGCAGATCACGTTCGCGAACCTCCCCGTCCGATGTTAGTCCATCACTAGAGTCCAGTAATTTTTTAGGTAATACAATATTATTAACCCTCATGAAAGGGTAGTGTCTGAACCCCAGAATGTGTGTGTGCTCTCTTTTTTCTATTAACTATTTAATTAAAAAACATTCCAGAATCTACAACCATTGGTCTGGTGTGCTTACTGATTTTTACATTGACGGAAATGGTTTTTAATGTACTAAGGCTTTGATTTTCCTGGGGTAAGGTTGGCAAAAAGGAAAGGGAAATATAGTTAGGGGCAGATCCTGCCCCTTATGGCAAGTCATTCAACCCAGTGGGCTGAACGAAAAAAAACCTGAGAGGCTGCCATACTAACTAAGCAGTGTTAGTGCAGCGATCCTGCCCGTGGTGCCTTTGTGTTCTGACAGGGGGACTGCCCCCTCAGTGCTTGCAGCTATTGACTGCCAGAGCTGATTGGATGCTGTATTTCCAGTATGCCCCTAAACAAAATTTGGTCATTAAACTGGCTTCTGTCAGAAGAACAGCTGTACCCATCCCAGCTCTGTCCATCACCCAGATCCCATCCCGGCTCCATCCTTTCCCCTGACCCTATCCTGGATCCATCCTTTCCCCTGATCCCATACCAGCTACATCTATCCCCCACACCCATCCCAGCTCCATCCATCCCCCTAATCCCACCCTGGCTCCATCCGACCCCCACACCCATACCAGCTCCATCCATCCTCCACACCCATCCCAGCTCCATCCTTTCCCCTGATTCCATCCCAACTCTGTCCATCCCCCAATCCCATCCCGTCTCTATCCATCCACCCGATCCCATCCCGGCTTTGTCCATCACCTCAATCCCATCCCGGGTCCATCCTTTCCCCTGATCCCATACCATCTATCCTCCACACCCATCTGGGCTCCATCCATCCCCCCTAACCCCACCTCAGTTCCATCCACCCTCCACACCCATCCCACACTCATCCATTCCAACCTCCCATCCCAGCTCCATTCATCCCAAACACCCCTCCCAGCTTCATCCACACCCATCTCAGCTCCATCCATCCCAAACAACCATCCCAGCTCCATCCACTCCAAACGCCCACCCCAGGTGTTTTTTTTTTTTTTGTTTTTTTGAGCTGCAGTGTGCATAAGCCAAAAATAGTTGTGTTTAATATTTGGTGGGTTTTTATGGGTTTTTTTTTTCTCTAAAATGTGCTTTCAAAATTTCTAACATAAATTATGTTTATGAGAGACATGTTTTCTTGTAAAATGTGTAAATTATGTAGTGTCTGTTTATTTTTGTTTTGATTGTGTCATTAAATTAATGTAAGCATGACTTTCTGTGAATCTTTTTGCTTAGTATGAAACATCTGTGACCTTTATTTGTACCTACAGGATTGTTGCTGAACAAGCAAATATGAAACAAACATCTGTATAATGCTATTTACTGTGAAAAGCTTACCCAGTTCATTTCTTGTATATATTTTGGTGAGAACAAAGTCATGAATTCCTACAATAAATAATGTTCCTTTTCTAAAGGTGATACCAAAAAGGCACTCTTAATAAAAATGTAGTCCTGTCCAGATTTTATTTTAAAGAGCCAGTTCATCACAAATTGTTCACTATAAACAGACCTCCTCTTTTACAGTTGCAGAATGGAATCCTTGGTAAAAGGAGAAGCCCTGGGAACGATAGCAAATCTATCCTGCCATCAAGCCATGGAAGTCCCAGAGGGTCAAAGGAATCCTGTTGCTAGCAGAGATGTGCACGATGAAAACATTCTTTTGTTTTGGTTTCATTCCTTAGGTAAACTATTTTTTTTTCATCACAATTGTTAGAGTGATTCATTTTTGGAATGTTTTAGTTATTTCTAGAGAGAGTATATATTGGCTGTTTCTCTTGATTTGTATTTTCAGTTCAGTTTGAGTTCTGATATTCTTTTGTTATTTCGGAAGATTGACTATATTCATTTTAACATGTTAATTCGTTATTTTGGGAGATTACATATGCACTCTTAGTCATCTCTGCTAATCAAACCGACAAAGAGAAATGGAATGAGCTTATTGGACGATATTGACTAGAGACTGCATCCGAAAGTAACAAATGGAACAAAATTAATTTTGGATTAATTCGTTATGTTATGATTTGGAGATTCTGATGGATCCACCTCCATCCTACCTAAACACAATTAGAATCATTGTATTTCACATTTTTATACCTTACTATATTTATTGCAAAATGTTTCCATTTTATATGTATTTTGCATATGTACAGTATTTGCATTATTTCTAATATTGAAAAATTTGCACGTTAATGCAAAAAGAATCGGCTGATTATCCAACAGTCAAAGACTACTGTGCCGCTCTCATCCGATTAAAACAAAGTATTCTGAATTTATACATATTCATTTATCATGTTATTAAGTTGAATTAATTTCCCCGTTCCCAACTGACTTTGTTTGTTGGGCAACGCACATACAAATTAAACAAATTGTCTCCCAAGTTTAACCCCAATACAAAAAGAATCTAATTAGAATATTCATACTACACTCACTAGAATAAAAATGAATGGATCCAAATCAGTTTGCTTCATTCATTATGTTATTACGTTATTTTGGATGCTTAAAACATTAACAAAAGGCCCAAACTATTGCATCATGTCATCTGAATGAAACAAATGAATACAAATTAATTAGTTGTTTAATTTATTTTGGATTAGTTAAAATCTGTTACTATTGTGATTCAGAGATTTGAATACCTCCAAATCTCTGAATCATGCAAATTTTTTCCAAATTTCGATTTGTATTGAATTGCACATGTCTAGCTAGTTTAGTCCACCAGTGTCTATCAATAGTTGCAATATCAGAGTAGACTAACCACTTAAGAGACCCTGACAGGCCTAAAAAAAAAATCAAAACAGTTCTCCCCTCCAATAGAAGAGGTAGTACTTTCACATCTCTGGTAACCTGTGTATCCTATGTCTCTTTCTTTGTAGCCCTGCAGGTTCCATCAGTCTCTTCTGCATACAACATTTTCAGACACTTTTGTACACTGTGGTTCCAGTGTCTAAATGTTAGGTCATCTATTTACTCCATGCAACATTATCTTTTATGTTTACAAAAAAGGGGTGTTATATTGTGTTTGGGTTCACTAAAAATAATCTTATATTTTTTCATGGAAATATGCATTTTATTAACATATGTGCAAATATTGTGCAAAATAAAAACAATGCAACTATTATCTTTTAATTTTAAAGAGCCTCTGCTTTTAGAAAGTATACAATGTTCTGATTGTTTTAAGTAATTTTTGGCCAAAAATTGAGACTTTTACAAATGTCAAAAAAGTAAAAAAAAAAAAAAAAAAGAATGTCCCACTATATCAACCATCTATTTAGTCATGTAATTTAGTGATCTATAGATTAAGGTAAATTACAATGTGCATTACCTACTGGCTGGGTCCACAATGAGACAGACCCTTTCTTTAGGAACCCCTCTTCATAGAATGTTGCTTAGCAAAACATTTAGGAGGAGCAAAGACTTTACTCATTTTCCCTGGATACTAGAAATAAACCTAAACAGGCTGGGAGTGGAAGTGGTTATAACGGACTGTTGTAATAACTTTGATCAGCTGTGTCCAATCACTTTAAGGCAGCAGTATAACCCAATGTACATATATACTTCATCCTAAAGCTGGATAGACACTGTACAACTTTTGTTGGTAGATTTCCTTTAGATTTGCCTTCAACTATGTAGTGCAAGGGCCTGTCTGATTGCATAAAAATTGAAAGTGTTTAGGTCTGACCTCATATTATATGGCTTTGGTAAGTCTAAAGGAAAAAAATCTAAAGAAAATTGTATAGTGTGTATCCAGCTTTAGTCCCTTAATGTATAATTAATAAATAATTTGATAACATTTAAGGTATTTCCATCCTTTTCTTTTCTGAGCATTGAAGAGTCACAATGAAATGAGCACAGCTCTTGCCTAAAACAATCCAACAATCAGTTCAGAGACATCATCAGTTAACCCAGTTACTAATGTACACCTCTAGAAGTGAAATAAAAGTAATAAAAGGCTCTCCTCGGCATCCAGCAGAGTGGGATATAAAGGTAACACAGTAAATCAGTCAGCCTGCAGTACTCAAGAGACAGGGATTAAATTTGTTCTGGTGGAATATCAGAAAATGTCAGAAATTACACTTTACAAAGGCATTTTACCCAGCACTTAGTAAATGAGATGAAGCTCTGCTGACATCAATCATCAAATCATGTGCAAGCAAAAACGTTTTTTTTCCCATACATCTTATTGGAGATTCTTTGCAAAGTGAAATTTCACCGCATTCACTAAGCTCTGGGGAAAGTTTCCTTGCAAAATGCAACTTTCCTTACAAAAAGAAAATAGCCCATTTGTACATAGTAAATAAACCGCACTGACTGGATCATCATGACAGTTGGGCAACTACGCTGCTTTGCCCCCGAGGAGGAGGAAAGAGTGCCATAGAAGTCCATGAAATAAATGGCTGCAATGTTGCCTAAGAAGGAAAAGGGCCCAAGACCTGTTATATATATATATAGTATATACACACATATATACCTTGGGGCACACCACTTATAATTTTAGACCATTTAGAGTATGGATCTTTTATCACTACTCTCTGAATACAGTCTTTTAACCAGTTTTCTTTCCACTTACAATTTGAATATTCTAAGCTTGTAGACATTAACTTGCACATTAGCCATCTGTGAAATTCAAGTATACTATATCCACAGGCGCTCCTTTGTCTAAGTTTTTGCTTACTTTTTCATAAAAAATAAATCAGATTTGTTTGCCAACTTTCTATCGTGAATCCATGCTGTCCATTACCTAAAATATTGGCTTTGCACCAATCCAGTGGAACCACACCAGTCAATAAAGAGTCTGTAAAAATTAGATTAATGGTTTAGAAGAACAGAACTCAGCTCCTTAAGGACACGTGGATGTACAGTGCCTTGCGAAAGTATTCGGCCCCCTTGAACAGAGCACTTCCCATTCATTCACTGTCCAGTGCAGCTAAGGCTGCAGAGAAAGACATGTGTTTGAGCTTTGGGGTGCACACCCTAATGCAATGGGCTGCGCACACCTATGCTGTTCACAAACGCTCTCCATCCAACCTCACTGAGCTCGAGCTGTTTTGCAAGGAGGAATGGGCAAAAATTTCAGTCTCTCGATGTGCAAAACTGATAGAGACATACCCCAAGCGACTTACAGCTGTAATCGCATAAAAAGGTGGCGCTACAAAGTATTAACTTAAGGGGGCTGAATAATTTTGCACGCCCAATTTTTCAGTTTTTCATTTGTTAAAAAAGTTTGAAATATCCAATAAATTTCGTTCCACTTCATGATTGTGTCCCACTTGTTGTTGATTCTTCACAAAAAAATTACAGTTTTATATCTTTATGTTTGAAGCCTGAAATGTGGCAAAAGGTCGCAAAGTTCAAGGGGGCCGAATACCTTTGCAAGGCGCTGTAAGTCATCTGGTCCAGGTGTTTTTTTTTTTTCACCTTTATTTTATCTAATTGTTTCTGGACCATACCAGTTTTTAGCAAGGGTTGCCGACCTCACAAAGGGAAATTTACTGACCTGACACCAAAAATTCACTGACAGAGCTATTTTTTTACTGACAAGACACAAAAGAGTTATATTTTTACTGGCAGTCCAAAAAGTTAGTTAAAATTACCTTTTTTGTAGTGCAAGTAACAATATTTAAGCTACAAACACACAGTCAGTGCTATTAGGAATGTGTTTAAGGTATACTAAAAGGCAAAAAAAAGATTTTATTATTTACATGAAGGTAAGGTTAATATAATCCAGCAGTTTTGGCACCTGTGTCGAATTGGAGAGATTCCCCTTCAATTTGCAATCTTGATTTGGAGTTTGCACTGTTAGTGCGGTCAAATGCAATCAGTGTATCATTTTCAAGTCAAACTTTTAAATGATGATAGTTTTCCTTTATTTTCTTATTATATTTTTAAATGGCTTTTTGATATTTTTTAGCCTCTCTAACTTTGTATGTGAGCCACATAGGTTTTATTTTAGAACTTTAAACTTATTGCTCATGGGAATAAAATTTTCAGTGTGCCTGCATACAGTTGATATGAAATATTGCCATTTTTGGGTGTTCTTTGAATATTTCCTCCCAGTCTAAGTCTTAAAAAGCAGCCTTCAGCCTTGGAAAATTAGCTTTCTAAAAATTAGGTGTTTTATCTTTCTGGTATGTGCTTTTTTGTTTACAACTTGTATTAAATTTAATCATGTTATGGTCCCTGCTATCCAGATGTTACTTTATATGAACATTAGTACTAAGTGCTGCATGATTTGAGATTAACAAATCCAACAGGGCATTATTTCATTGATCTTGATTAGTTATGTGTCTAACACCCCCCTGTTCGATTTGCACCAGAACATCTCAAACAGGGAAGGTTCTAGCGAACATGCGAACTCTATTAAAGTCTATGGGACACGAACATGAAAAATCAAAAGTCCTCATTTTAAAGGCTTATATGCAAGTTCTTGCCAAAAAAGTGTATGGGGACCCGGGTACTGGGGGGCATGTATCAGTGCAAAAAAAATCTTTTAAAACAATCATTTTTACAGGAGCAGTGATTTTAATAATGCTTAAAGTGAAACAATAAAAATGAAAAATATATTTAAATACTGTGCCTGGGGGGTCCCCTTAATGTGCCTGTGTTGCATTTGTACGGTGTATGGATCCTGCTGCAGCAGTACTGACATTTCTATAGGAAAAAAGTAAGTTAAACTTGCTCGCAGCTGTAATGAATTGTCGGCTCCCAACAATACAGATAAAAAAGCGAGTGCCCCCCTCCTAAACTATACCAGGCCGCTTGTTCTCAACATGGGGGGGTGCTTTGGGGTGCCCCTTAAAGCACCTTGTCCCCATGTTGATGGGGACAAGGGCCTCTTCTCGAAAACCCTGGGCTGTGATTGTGGAGGGCTGTGGGTGAGGGGCTTATCAGAATCAAGGGGTTCTCCAGATACTGCCCCCCCATGTGAATGGGTATCGGGTATATCATACCCCTACCTATTCACCAAAAAAGTGTAAAAAAGGTATAACCACATAAGACAGTTTTTGACAAGTTCTTTATTAGAAAGAAAAAAAAAATAATGTCCCTCGATGTAAATCCATCATCAATCACGATGCCCACTGACCTGAAAAATAGAAAAACATTTAAAAAATGCTTTGCCTCTTCTGAGACTTCCCACCGTATGCCGTTCTTCAGCTTTGACAGCTGTTTTATAGGCAAAGGGCGGGGCCATCCAGTTATGTCACTAGGTGGCTCCGCCCCCTTCTGACGTCTTATGAAATTGTTTCCATTTTTCGGGTCGGCGGTCGTTGTGATTGACAATAGATTTACATCGAGGGACACTATTTTATTTTTAATAAAGGACTTGTCAAAAAATGTCTTTTTTTTATGTGTTTTTTTTTCTTTTTTAAATTTTTTTGGTGAATGGGTAGGGAAACGATGTACCCGATACCCATTCACATAGGGGGGGAGAGATCTGGGGGCCCCCTTGTTAGAGGGGGCTTCCAGATTCTGATAAGCCCCCCACCCACAGCCCCCACAAGCACAGCCCAAGAATGTCGGGAAGAGGCCCTTGTCCCCATTAACATGGGGACAAGGTGCTTTGGGGGGGACCCCACACTTTTTTTTTTGGTGTGGAGTTCCCCTTAAAATCTTTACCAGACCGAAAGGGCCTGGTATGAATTTTGGGAGGACTCAATGCCATTTTTTATTTTTTATTTTGGCGTGGAGTTCCCCTTAAAATATGTACCAGAGCCAAAGAGCCTGGTATAGATTTTGGGGGGGATCCCATGCATTTTTTTTTTTAATTCTGCCATAGGGTTTCTCCTAACCATTTAAATACATGGCACTTCCACCCCCTTCCTGCCTAGACCAATTTTCAGCTTTCAGTGCTCATTAGCATCTATGGGAAATATTAGTTAGCTTGGCATGGCACTGCTCCTTGTCTTTAACATTGGCGTCTATGGAAAATCATGGTCAGCTTGGCATGGCACTGCTCACGAACTAGAAGTGACAGGGATACAAACTTGGGGAGCATCGAGAGGGGACCCAGGACTACAACATATCTATACATTTTAAAAGTGGGGTATGCCTGTACACTACACTGACTGCACTAAATTAACTCTACATACTATCCACTAACTACCTGCCTAATCTCTATTATAACAAACACACTATACATGGTTGCTGTGTAAGCAGCAGCCTTATCTAGTGTGGGGTGTGGACTTAGCTCCTGAGCCATGATTGGCTAAGGCCCTCTGCCTTTGGCCATTCATGGCTCTGACAGGACATTGTGCTGTGATTGGCCAAAGCATACAGGTCAGGTGCATGCTTTGGCCAATCACAAGTACTTAATGCACCGCAATCATGCAGTGCATTATGGGGCGATCATCGGCGGGCAAACTTCCTGCCCTTGTCCCCATCAGCACCCACCCCACATGTTAAGAGCATGTGGCCTGGTTCAGGAGGAGGGGCACTTTCTTGCCCCCCACCCTTTCCTGACCTGCCATGCTGCGTGCTCAGATAAGGGCCTGGTTTGGGTTTTGGGGGAAGGTAATGCATACTATTTTTTTAACAAAACTTTGGCATGGGGTTCCCCTTAACCACTTCAGCCCTGGAGGATTTTCCTGCTCAAAGACCAGGGCCTATTTTGCGATTCGGCACTGCGTGATTTTAACGGACAATTGCGCAGTCGTGCGACGCTGTACCCAAATAAAATTGACGTCCTTTTTTTCCCACAAACAGAGCTTTATTTTGGTGGTATTTGATCACCTGTCAATTTGTCAGAGCGTCAATTTTGAAAAAATAACAATATTTTTCACATTTTTTTATATGAAATTCCCCCAAAAAATGTAAAAATCTAAATTTTTTAACATTTTAGGCCAATTTGTTTTCTGCTACATATTTTTGGTAAAAAAAAATAGCAATAAGCATATTTTGATTGGTTTGTGCAAAAGTTATTGCGTTTACTAACTAAGGGAAAGATTTATGTAATTTTTATTGTTTTTTTTTAACTAGTAATGGCGGCAATCTGCAAATTTTTTTGCGGGACTGTGACATTGCGGCGGACAGATCGGGCCCCTGGCTAACATTTTTTACACTTTTGAGGGTACCAGTGACATTACTACAGTCATTAGTGCTATACATATGCACTGTTACTGTAAAAATGACACTGGCAGGGAAGGGGTTGACTTTATTAGTGATCAAGGGGTTAAGTGTGTCCCTAGGGGCGTAATTCTAACTGTAAAGGGGCGTGGCTTGTGATGTAACTACAGAGACATACTATCCTACATAGCAGGATCGTATGATCTCTGCAGTTACACCAGGGAGAATGACAGGCGGCTTTGTTTACATTAGCAGCCTGCCTTTCTCCCTCTCCAGCGGGAGATCGCGAGTGGCCGGCGGACATCGGAGCCGCTGGTCACTCGTGCAGGGATGCCGGTGAATCAGCGGGGGCAGGAGCTCGCCCCTGGCAGCGCCCTCCCCCCCCTGCAGGCTCCTGGGCGAGCGACGTAGTACTACGTCGATTTGCCCAGGAGGGGGCTGACTGCCGCAGTAAATATACTGTGGGCGGTCGGCAAGCGGTTAAAATCCATACCAGAACCTACGCCATTTTTTTTTTTATTTTTGTTTTGTTTTTTCAATTGCTGGGTGTGGGCAATTAAAACCGTGAGTCATTTTAAATGTGATTTGACTTGTTTTTTTTTCTTTAGAAATTTAATTTTTGCAGCAGCATGTTCTATGCTTGCTACAGGGGCGCCACTTTACAGGCAGATTAACCACTTCCATACAGAGCAGTTTGACACCCTTCCTGCCCAGACCAATTTTCAGCTTTCAGCACTCTCACACTTTGAATGACAATTGCTCAGTCATGCTACACTGTAACCAAACACAATTTTTATCATTTTTTCACACAAATAGAGCTTTCTTTTGGTGGTATTTGATCACAACTGGGGTTTTTTTTTTTCGTGATATATGCAAAAAAAGAGCAAAAATTTTGAAAAAAAAAACACTTTTTTTTAGTTTCAATTATAAAATTTTGCAAAAAATAAATTTTTCTTCATACATTTGGGCCAAAATGTATACTGCTACATGTCTCTGGTAAAATGAACCCAAATTAGTGTATATTATTTAGTCTGTGTGAAAGTTATTGAGTCTAGAAGCTATGGTACCAATTACTGAAAATTGATCACACCAGATGTACTGACTGCCTATCTCCTTTCTTGAGGCCCTGAAATGTCAGGACAGTACAAATACCACCCAAATGACCCCTTTTTGTAAAGTAGACAGTCCAAGGTATTTAGTAAGAGGCATGGTGGGTTTTTTGAAGTTGTAATTTTTTCCCACAATTCTTGGGAAAATGAAGAAAAAAAATTTTTTTTCTTTTTTTTCCCACAAAGGTGTCAATTTATAAGCTATTTCTAACACATAGCATGTACACAGCAAAAATTACACCCAAAAATACATTCTTCTACTCCTTCCGAGTATGGCGATACCACATGTGTGAGACTTTTACACAGCCTGGCCACAAAAAGAGACTCCACGTCCAAGAAGCGCCTTCAGGCGTTCTAGGAGCATAAATACACATAAAACTTTCTTACTACCTATCACACTTTTCCAGGCCCTAGAGCACCAATACAATGGAAACACCCACAAAATGACCCCATTTTGGAAAGAAAACACTCCAACGTATATTCTATGAGGCATTATGGGTCGTTTGAACATGTCATTTTTTTCCACAAGTTTTTGGAAAATGTGGGAAACAAATGAAAACCTTTTTTTTTTACACAAAGTTGTCAATTTATAGGATATTTCTAACACATAGCATGTAAATAGCAAAAATTACACCCCAAAATACATTCTGCTACTCCTCCTGAGTATGGCGATACCACATGTGTGAGACTTTTACACAGCCTGGCCACATAAAGAGACTCCACATTCAACTAGCACCTTCAGGCGTTCTAGGAGCATAAATTACACACATCATTTTCGGACTACCTATCACACTTCTGAAGGCCCTAGAGCACCAAGACAATGGAAACACCCACAAAATGACCCCATTTTGGAAAGTAAACACTCCAACGTATATTCTATGAGGCATTATGGGTCTTTTGAACGCGTCATTTTTTTCCACAAGTTTTTGGAAAATGTGGGAAAAAAATGAAAACCTTTTTTTTTTACACAAAGTTGTCAATTTATAGGATATTTCTAACACATAGCATGTAAATAGCAAAAATTACACCCCAAAATACATTCTGCTACTCCTCCTGAGTATGGCGATACCACATGTGTGAGACTTTTACACAGCCTGGCCACATAAAGAGACTCCACATTCAACTAGCACCTTCAGGCGTTCTAGGAGCATAAATTACACACATCATTTTCGGACTACCTATCACACTTCTGAAGGCCCTAGAGCACCAAGACAATGGAAACACCCACAAAATGACCCCATTTTGGAAAGCAAACACTCCAACGTATATTCTATGAGGCATTATGGGTCTTTTGAACGCGTCATTTTTTTCCAAAAGTTTTTGGAAAATGTGGGAAAAAAATGAAAACCTTTTTTTTTTTACACAAAGTTGTCAATTTATAGGATATTTCTAACACATAGCATGTAAATAGCAAAAATTACACCCCAAAATACATTCTGCTACTCCTCCTGAGTATGGCGATACCACATGTGTGAGACTTTTACACAGCCTGGCCACATAAAGAGACTCCACATTCAACTAGCACCTTCAGGCGTTCTAGGAGCATAAATTACACACATCATTTTCGGACTACCTATCACACTTCTGAAGGCCCTAGAGCACCAAGACAATGGAAACACCCACAAAATGACCCCATTTTGGAAAGCAAACACTCCAACGTATATTCTATGAGGCATTATGGGTCTTTTGAACGCGTCATTTTTTTCCAAAAGTTTTTGGAAAATGTGGGAAAAAAATTAAAACCTTTTTTTTTTACACAAAGTTGTCAATTTATAGGATATTTCTAACACATAGCATGTAAATAGCAAAAATTACACCCCAAAATACATTCTGCTACTCCTCCTGAGTATGGCGATACCACATGTGTGAGACTTTTACACAGCCTGGCCACATAAAGAGACTCCACATTCAAGAAGCAGCTTCAGGCGTTCTAGGAGCATAAATTACACACAACATTTTCGGACTACCTATCACACTTCTAAAGGCCCTAGAGCACCAAGACAATGGAAACACCCACAAAATGACCCCATTTTGGAAAGCAAACACTCCAACGTAT
This sequence comes from Pelophylax lessonae, assembly GCF_965119305.1. Classification (NCBI taxonomy): domain Eukaryota; kingdom Metazoa; phylum Chordata; class Amphibia; order Anura; family Ranidae; genus Pelophylax; species Pelophylax lessonae. The sequence goes on along the minus strand of NC_138769.1, from coordinate 499,713,439 downwards.
ATTTTATGAGGCATTATGGGTCTTTTGAACGTGTCATTTTTTTCCACAAGTTTTTGGAAAATGTGGGAAAAAAATTAAAACCTTTCTTTTTTTACACAAAGTTGTCGATTTATTGAATATTCCTAACACATAGCATGTATACAGCAAAAATGACACCCCAAAATACATTCTGCCACTCCTCCTGAGTATGGCGATACCACATGTGTGAGACTTTTTCACAGCCTAGCCATATAGAGGGACCCAACATCCAAGGAGCCCCATCATGCATCCTAGCCACTTGCCTAGGCCTATTTTTGACATTTGGTGTTTACAAGCTAAAATCAGTTGTTTTTACTAGAAAACTACTTAGAACCCCCAAACATTATATATTTTTTTTTAGCAGAGACCCTAGAGAATAAAATAGAGATTATTGCAATATTTTTTATCACACCGTATTTGCGCAGCGGTCTTCCAAACGCAATTTTTTTTAAAAAAAATCACTTTTTTTAATTAAAAAATAAGAAACCAGTAAAAATAGCCCAATTTTTTTCCATAATGTGAAAGATAATGTTATGCCGAGTAAATAGATACCCAACATGTCATGCTTCAAAATTGCGCACGCTCACAGAATGGCGACAAACTTTGGTACTTAAATATCCCCATAGGCGACATTTTAAAAATTTCTACAGGTTGCCATCTTTGAGTTACAGAGGAGGTCTAGGGCTCAAATTATTGCTCTTGCTCTAACGATCGCGGCGATACCTCACATGTGTGGTTTGAACACCGTTTACATATGTGGGCGGGGTTTCCGTATGCTTTCGCTTCTGCGCGCGAGCTAACGGGGACAGGGTGCTTTAATTTTTTTTTTTTTTTACTATTTATTTTATTTATTATTTTTTATTTTTACACCGTTTAAAAAAAAAAAAAAAATTGATCATTTTTATTTCTATTACAAGGAATGTAAACATTTCTTGTAATAGAAATAGGCACGACAGGACCTCTTTTTTGTAAGATCTGGGGTCAAAAAGTCCTCAGATCTCACAAGTACACTAAAAGATAGGAAAAAAAAAAAAAAAAAAAAAAATAAAATAAAATAAAATGAAAAAAAAAAAAGGGACCTTTAAGCTGGTTGCTAGGCAACAACATTTGCCGTAGCTCCGGTCCTCCAAGACCATAGAGTTGAGTGAGGGCAAGCTTGCCCTCACTCAACATCCTGTCCATGAGGATCCGGGACCGGATCGTTTTCCCCGCTGCCGGTGGGTCCGGTAAGCGGGGAAAAGGACCGGGACGCGGCGGGAGGGGGGGGGGTCACCTCTTCCGCCATCCCGGAAGGGTGATCCCACTGCGAATCCGCCGCTGGGACCACCCTTATCGGAAAGCCAACTGTCCACCGTTTAAAAAAATACCAGGGTTATGGCAGCTATCTGCTGCCATAACACCGGTTTTTAGGTTTAAACCGAGAACGTATATATACATTGGCCGGTTGGCAAGTGGCTAGGGACATAAATCACACACATAAATTCCTGACAACCTATCACATTGTTGAAGGCCCCTAACACATAGCATAATACATACAAAATACATTCTGCTGAGCAAAGGATAAACAAAAAAATACCTGTGGTTTTAGCAGTGCAGTGGTTCAGGCAGCAGGCAGGAACGTAGACAGCGACAGTGAAAGGATTGTCCAGGCAGCAGGCAGGAATAGTGTCCATAGTCAGTACAGGCAGCAGGCACAGATATTGTCAGCACAGCCAAAGCATTGGTCCAGGTAGCAGGCAGGTCAGCAGCAGAAAAAGGATTGTCCATGCAGCAGGCAGGAATACTGTCCATAATTAGTACAGGCAGCAGGCAGAGATATGGTCAGTACAGCCCAATTATTGGTCCGGGTAACAGGCACATGTTCCATAAAAAGTCCTGGGTCAGTGCAGGCAGGGATATGATCAGCACAGCCAAAGTATTGGTCCAGGCAGCAGGCAGGACCATGAAGCTTAGGGCCTCAGTCGGGAAAGAATGGGGACAGGGGTAGAGGCTTCTCCCACCCAAATCGCTTTGAAGCCTCCGGACTCCAGACCCTGTTCTGAGTTTACAAACCCAGAGAAATCCAAAAACTGGTTTTCTCATATCAGAACACTATATTCTGAAGCCCCTCACAAAAGTGAGACCCCTGTGTCATTTTGAATCCCACTACTACAGTAGCAGGGCGAAGGATCAGTTTAAGTGGCAGGCAAAAAACATGGTCGTAACAGGCCGAGGTCAGTGCAGGTAAAAGGCAGAAATAGACGGTAGGCTAAGGCAAAATCCATAAACAATCCAGGGTCAGTTCACTTGAAAGGCAGAAACATGGCGGATAAACAATGCAGACGGCAGGCAGAGGCATTGTCGATAAACAGTCCAGGGTCAGTTCACTTGAAAGGCAGAAACATGGCGGATAAACAATGCAGACGGCAGGCAGAGACATAGTCGATATACAGGTCAGGGTCGGTTCACAAGGAAGGCAGTAATATGGTTGGTTGAGGCAGCAGGAAAATATTCAGCAGTGAAATATGGGCTAAAAGTTTAGGGCAGTGTGATATATTTTGAAGCATTCTCCAATGCAAAGGCCAGGTTGGGAGGGACAATCGGGACAATGGAAACTGGTGTCTTTCCTAATTCCTCTTTTGCCACACACCCGACACCTTTTTTGGCGTCTTCTTCCGGTTTGTGATGGTGGGATACGGAAAGGGAAATGGCGCTCATGAAGTCTGCTGACACAATCCGAACGAATGATTTCTGGGGGGGATCCTTGCTGGTAAATCAGGGCAGTGGCAATGTCTTCAATAAACTGGAGGAAGGGGATTGGTCTTGTTGTGGACTTTTTATAGGTGACAAAGGCATTGTACATGGCCAAATGGAAAAAGTACATTGCAAGCTTTTTGTACCAAAAGACGGTCTTTCGTGTCGGGAGATAGGGCTGCAGCATTTGATCGTTTAAATCCACCCCCCCCATGTACTTATTGTACTCGTGGATGCAAGCAGGCTTTTGAACGGAACCGCGTCGTCTTCGAATTTCCACTGAGCTGTCATCGTGGATGGTGGACATGAGGTAAACGTCCTTACTGTCCCTCCACTTCAAAGCCATTACCTCCTCGTTCCTAAGGCTTGCGGATTCCCCAATTCGTAATTGAGTGGTGATAAGACTCTGCGGGAAGCCCTTCCGATTTTTTCTTACTGTACCGCATGCCAGGGTTTTCTTCAGGTACAGGTGGCGGAAAAGGGGCAAACTGGTGTAATAGTTGTCCATATAAATATGGTACCCCTTTTGCAGCAATGGGAAGGCTAGGTCCCAGACAATCTTCCCACTTACTCCCATGTACGTTGGGCACTCAGGGGGCTGGAGCTCAGAGTCTCTGCCTTCGTACACGCGAAAGGCGTACACATATCCCGTTTTACTTTCGCAGAGCTTGTTTAGTTTTAAGCCGTACCTAGCCCTCTTGCTGGGAATATACTGCTTAAATGCCAGCCGGCCTGTGAAGTGGACCAGTGATTCGTCCACAGCGATCTTTTGGTCAGGGACATAGACTTCGGGGAACCGTCTAGAAAAGTAATCAATTAGGGGGCGAATTTTGTAGAGTTTATCGTAATTGGGATCATCTCGGGGAGGGCACTGGGAATTATCGTTGAAATGCAGGAAGCGCATTATAGCATCATAGCGGGACCTGGGCATGACTGAAGAATAAATTGGCATGTGGTGGATGGGTTGGGTGGACCAATAAGAGTGCAGCTCATTTTTTTTTGTAACCCCCATATTGATTGTAAGGCCCAAAAACACTTTGAACTCTTCCGTTGTTAGGGGTCTCCATTCAAAAGGACGGGAATGATATGAGGTGGGGTTGTTCAAGATAAACTGTTGGGCAAAAAGATTGGTTTGGTCCACGATGTTTTGAAGGAACTCCAAAGGGAAAAATAAATTAAAAAAATCAATCAGAATAAAATTTTCGGTGTTGACCTGCAAACCTGGCTGTGCTGTGAAGGGGGGGATTGTAGCTGACCCAGAGCTAGAAGGCAGCCACAATGGGTTTGCCAAGGCATCCGGAAGCTGCATTTGGGCTCTTCTTCTTTGGGGCTGGTGTGAAATCCCAGTACTTGTACTGGGCATTTCCTCCTGGGGTCCAGCGCCGTTGGCGTTTGCCGATTGGCCATTGGCGCTGCTGGTGTCTGCCTGATTTTCAGTGCGGCGTCTTTTAGGCCGAACTTCTTCCTCCTCCGATTCAGTGCCGGATGTAAAGCCTTCAAAGGGCTCAAATTCTGAACCGGATTCAGAAATTGTTTCAGCGTCGGAAGGTGAGAGCTCCCCGCTGCCGTCACTCATCATGGATATCATTTCACAGGCCTCTTCGGCAGAGAAAACCCTTTTGGACTGTGACATGGTGGCTGTATGAAGGGTGACAGGTAATCGGGTACTTTGCTGGGCAGGTGACAGGCAGGTGATAGGTACTGATGGGTACTGATGAGTAGTACTGATTCTGATAGGTGTTACTGATGGGTACTGATCAGTACTGATACTGATAGGTACTGATGAGTACTGATGGGTACTGATAGGTACTGATGAGTACTGATGGGTACTGATGGGTACTGATGAGCAGGCGGCAAGTAATCAGGTACTTCAGGCGTCAGGTACTCTGATGAGCAGTTGGAAGGTACTCGGGTACTCTGATGAGCAGTTGGAAGGTACTCGGGTACTCTGATGGGTAGGTGGAAGGTACTCGGGTATGCTGATGGGTAGGTGACAGGTACTCGGGTACCCTGATGGGTAGGTGACAGGTACTCGGGTACCCTGATGGGCAGGGAAAAGGTACTCGGGTACGCTGATGGGCAGTTGACAGGTACTCAGATGGGCAGGTGACAGGTACTCAGATGGGCAGGTGACAGGTACTCAGATGGGCAGGTGACAGGTCCTCTTTATTTGATGGGGGCAATCAGGGCACAGTAATGGTACAGTACTCTCACTGGTAACTCACTGTTAGCTGATCTCCTCACACTGGATCGGTGTGTGAGGAGAAGAGCCTGGTAACAGTGAGTTACCCTCATCTTTGTTGACATTTGTGACCGGCTGTGATTGGACACAGCCGGTCACGTGGTAAAGAGCCAATTTCATTGGCTCTTTACCAAGATCGGGGATTGGCTCTGTCCAAGGGACGAGCCTCGTCCCCGATCGCTGCTCTGCGCACCTCCGGGGGCGCGCATTGCAGAGAGAACGAGCGGCTCGTGCTTGAGCCGCTCATGTGATCGGCTGTGATTGACACAGCCGATCACGTGGTAAACTGCCAATTTCTATTGGCTGTTTACCTCGATCAGGGATGGGCTATGTCCGAGGGACGAGCCTCATCCCTGATCGCGCCGCTGCGCGCCGCCGGGAGCGCGCACTGGAGGCTAGAACGGGCCGACGTCATATGACGGCGGCCCGGATCTAGACAACCACTTTGCCGACGTCATTTAACATGACGCGGTATGGAAGTGGTTAAGGGGACCCCCCAGGCACTATATTTAAAGGAATTTTTCATGTTTATTGTTGCACTTTAAGCATCATTAATATCACTGCTCCTGAATCATTAATATCACTGCTCCTGAAAAAACAATTGTTTTTTTTTTTTAATTTGCATTGATACATGTCCCTCAGGGCAGTACCCAGACCCTGATACCCCTTTTATGGCAAGTTATTTGCATATAAGCCTTCAAGATAGGATTTTTCCTGTTCGGCTCCCACAGACTCCAATAGGGTTCACCGTTCAGGTTAGAACTTTTCCCCTGTTCAGGAGTGCAGCAGGACAGCCCCCTTGGAGCTTAGGATTGGAAATGTTGTACTGCTTAACAGAGACAACTTGAAGGATCACACAAAGTAAAAACTGTTGGTACTTGTGGACCAGCTGCTAAAGGCAGAAGAATGCTCAAATGCCCAGAGGTGACTAGGTCACTGTAAGTGGCAGCAAGTAGTGTTGAGCGAACACGGACTGTATTATTCGTGTTCGTACCGAATAATTGGATTTTTTGTACCCGAACACGGACACGGACACTTTACTGTATGTTCGGGTAAAAATCCGTGTTCGGTCGTTTTATTTCCGGGTTTTGCATGCTTTGGCGCTCTTTTCATGGCGGGCTTTCAACAGCCAATCAACAATCGTTTAACTGGTGTGCCTTAAGCCATCCCAGCCATGCCTGCAAATGTCTCAGTAGCTGTGATTGGCCGTCTGAAGCATGTGACCAAGTCTTTATAAGTTCGAGGCAGCCGCAGCGGCGTCATTATGCTGCTTAGATTCAGGGACAGAGCACACATCAACGTGCTGGCTGCTGATTAGGGAAAGATAGGCAGGAAAAAACCATTTGTGTCCGGATAGAATTGAGGGACAGGTCGGAGTGTTTAGGCAGGGCGAGTTGTAGGCATTTTAGGGATAGAGTCTGCTGAATTATATAGGGTCAGTGTCTTCTACAAACTACAATCGATATTGCTGTGTGGGGGGTGGGGTGAATCTGCACTCAATCCTGATCTACGATCTCTTCTCAATCCTGTTAGGGACAGAGTCTGCTGAATTTTAGGGAAACTGTGTTCTACAAACTACAATCGATATTGCTGTGTGGGGGGTGGGGTGAATCTGCACTCAATCCTGATCTACGATCTCTTCTCAATCCTGTTAGGGACAGAGTCTGCTGAATTTTAGGGAAACTGTGTTCTACAAACTACAATCGATATTGCTGTGTGGGGGGTGGGGTGAATCTGCACTCAATCCTGATCTACGATCTCTTCTCAATCCTGTTAGGGACAGAGTCTGCTGAATTTTAGGGAAACTGTGTTCTACAAACTACAATCGATATTGCTGTGTGGTGTGGGATTGGAGATAGGCAGGTGTCAGTGATCCACATCCATTTTTCTGTGTGTGAGCTGCAGTGAACACAATCTTTTTGGGCTGCAGTGAACACAATCTTTTTGGGCTGCAGTGAACACAATCTTTTTGGGCTGCAGTGAACACAATCTTTTTGGGCTGCAGTGAACACAATCTTTTTGGGGTGCAGTGAACAAAATCTTTTTGGGGTGCAGTGAACACAATCCTTTTTGGTGTGCAGTGAACACAATCTTTGTGGGGTGCAGTGAACAAAATCCTTTGTGGGGTGCAGTGAACACAATCTTTTTGGGGTGCAGTGAACAAAATCCTTTTTGGGGTGCAGTGAACAACATCCTTTTTGGGGTGCAGTGAACACAATCTTTTTGGGGTGCAGTGAACAAAATCCTTTGTGGGGTGCAGTGAACACAATCTTTTTGGGGTGCAGTGAACACAATCTTTTTGGGGTGGAGTGAACAACATCCTTTTTGGGGTGCAGTGAACAAAATCCTTTTTGGGGTGCAGTGAACAAAATCATTTTTGGGGTGCAGTGAACACAATCTTTTTGGGGTGCAGTGAACACAATCTTTGTGGGGTGCAGTGAACACAATCTTTTTGGGGTGGAGTGAACAACATCCTTTTTGGGGTGCAGTGAACAAAATCCTTTTTGGGGTGCAGTGAACAACATCCTTTTTGGGGTGCAGTGAACACAATCTTTTTGGGGTGCAGTGAACACAATCTTTGTGGGGTACAGTGAACAGAATCTTTGTGGGGTGCAGTGAACACAATCTTTGGGGGGTACAGTGAACACAATCTTTGTGAGGTGCAGTGAACACAATCTTTGTGGGGTGCAGTGAACACAATCATTGTGGGGTGCAGTGAACTCAATCTTTGTGGGGTACAGTGAACACAATCTCATACTGAAGGTTTGAGGGTGCTGCCTGTTCCATACTCCCCCTACTCCTCATCTAGCCTTTTAGGGGTACAAACAATAGTAATTGGGGCCTAGTGTGGTTGTGTACGTGTGATATACATACACTTTTTTGGGATCATATTTTCTATTCCGCTATTTAATCAAAAACCTTTGGGGATCAGTTAAATTGGGGGATAGTCTGTGTTGGTACGTGTGAGAGAGATCCACCTTTCCAAGTTGTTGGGGTTCATCTCATACTTCTGAAGGTTTGAGGGTGCTGCCTGTTCCATACTCCCCCCTACTCCTAGCCTTTTAGGGGTACAAACAATAGTAATTGGGGCCTAGTGTGGTTGTGTACGTGTGATATACATACACTTTTTTGGGATCATATTTTCTATTCCGCTATTTAATCAAAAACCTCTGGGGATCAGTTAAATTGGGGGATAGTCTGTGTTGGTACGTGTGAGAGAGATCCACCTTTCCAAGTTGTTGGGGTTCATCTCATACTTCTGAAGGTTTGAGGGTGCTGCCTGTTCCATACTCCCCCTACTCCTAGCCTTTTAGGGGTACAAACAATAGTAATTGGGGCCTAGTGTGGTTGTGTACGTGTGATATACATACACTTTTTTGGGATCATATTTTCTATTCCGCTATTTAATCAAAAACCTCTGGGGATCAGTTAAATTGGGGGATAGTCTGTGTTGGTACGTGTGAGAGAGATCCACCTTTCCAAGTTGTTGGGGTTCATCTCATACTTCTGAAGGTTTGAGGGTGCTGCCTGTTCCATACTCCCCCTACTCCTAGCCTTTTAGGGGTACAAACAATAGTAATTGGGGCCTAGTGTGGTTGTGTACGTGTGATATACATACACTTTTTTGGGATCATATTTTCTATTCCGCTATTTAATCAAAAACCTCTGGGGATCAGTTAAATTGGGGGATAGTCTGTGTTGGTACGTGTGAGAGAGATCCACCTTTCCAAGTTGTTGGGGTTCATCTCATACTTCTGAAGGTTTGAGGGTGCTGCCTGTTCCATACTCCCCCTACTCCTAGCCTTTTAGGGGTACAAACAATAGTAATTGGGGCCTAGTGTGGTTGTGTACGTGTGATATACATACACTTTTTTGGGATCATATTTTCTATTCCGCTATTTAATCAAAAACCTTTGGGGATCAGTTAAATTGGGGGATAGTCTGTGTTGGTACGTGTGAGAGAGATCCACCTTTCCAAGTTGTTGGGGTTCATCTCATACTTCTGAAGGTTTGAGGGTGCTGCCTGTTCCATACTCCCCCTACTCCTAGCCTTTTAGGGGTACAAACAATAGTAATTGGGGCCTAGTGTGGTTGTGTACGTGTGATATACATACACTTTTTTGGGATCATATTTTCTATTCCGCTATTTAATCAAAAACCTCTGGGGATCAGTTAAATTGGGGGATAGTCTGTGTTGGTACGTGTGAGAGAGATCCACCTTTCCAAGTTGTTGGGGTTCATCTCATACTTCTGAAGGTTTGAGGGTGCTGCCTGTTCCATACTCCCCCTACTCCTAGCCTTTTAGGGGTACAAACAATAGTAATTGGGGCCTAGTGTGGTTGTGTACGTGTGATATACATACACTTTTTTGGGATCATATTTTCTATTCCGCTATTTAATCAAAAACCTTTGGGGATCAGTTAAATTGGGGGATAGTCTGTGTTGGTACGTGTGAGAGAGATCCACCTTTCCAAGTTGTTGGGGTTCATCTCATACTTCTGAAGGTTTGAGGGTGCTGCCTGTTCCATACTCCCCCTACTCCTAGCCTTTTAGGGGTACAAACAATAGTAATTGGGGCCTAGTGTGGTTGTGTACGTGTGATATACATACACTTTTTTGGGATCATATTTTCTATTCCGCTATTTAATCAAAAACCTCTGGGGATCAGTTAAATTGGGGGATAGTCTGTGTTGGTACGTGTGAGAGAGATCCACCTTTCCAAGTTGTTGGGGTTCATCTCATACTTCTGAAGGTTTGAGGGTGCTGCCTGTTCCATACTCCCCCTACTCCTAGCCTTTTAGGGGTACAAACAATAGTAATTGGGGCCTAGTGTGGTTGTGTACGTGTGATATACATACACTTTTTTGGGATCATATTTTCTATTCCGCTATTTAATCAAAAACCTCTGGGGATCAGTTAAATTGGGGGATAGTCTGTGTTGGTACGTGTGAGAGAGATCCACCTTTCCAAGTTGTTGGGGTTCATCTCATACTTCTGAAGGTTTGAGGGTGCTGCCTGTTCCATACTCCCCCCTACTCCTAGCCTTTTAGGGGTACAAACAATAGTAATTGGGGCCTAGTGTGGTTGTGTACGTGTGATATACATACACTTTTTTGGGATCATATTTTCTATTCCGCTATTTAATCAAAAACCTCTGGGGATCAGTTAAATTGGGGGATAGTCTGTGTTGGTACGTGTGAGAGAGATCCACCTTTCCAAGTTGTTGGGGTTCATCTCATACTTCTGAAGGTTTGAGGGTGCTGCCTGTTCCATACTCCCCCTACTCCTAGCCTTTTAGGGGTACAAACAATAGTAATTGGGGCCTAGTGTGGTTGTGTACGTGTGATATACATACACTTTTTTGGGATCATATTTTCTATTCCGCTATTTAATCAAAAACCTCTGGGGATCAGTTAAATTGGGGGATAGTCTGTGTTGGTACGTGTGAGAGAGATCCACCTTTCCAAGTTGTTGGGGTTCATCTCATACTTCTGAAGGTTTGAGGGTGCTGCCTGTTCCATACTCCCCCTACTCCTAGCCTTTTAGGGGTACAAACAATAGTAATTGGGGCCTAGTGTGGTTGTGTACGTGTGATATACATACACTTTTTTGGGATCATATTTTCTATTCCGCTATTTAATCAAAAACCTTTGGGGATCAGTTAAATTGGGGGATAGTCTGTGTTGGTACGTGTGAGAGAGATCCACCTTTCCAAGTTGTTGGGGTTCATCTCATACTTCTGAAGGTTTGAGGGTGCTGCCTGTTCCATACTCCCCCCTACTCCTAGCCTTTTAGGGGTACAAACAATAGTAATTGGGGCCTAGTGTGGTTGTGTACGTGTGATATACATACACTTTTTTGGGATCATATTTTCTATTCCGCTATTTAATCAAAAACCTCTGGGGATCAGTTAAATTGGGGGATAGTCTGTGTTGGTACGTGTGAGAGAGATCCACCTTTCCAAGTTGTTGGGGTTCATCTCATACTTCTGAAGGTTTGAGGGTGCTGCCTGTTCCATACTCCCCCTACTCCTAGCCTTTTAGGGGTACAAACAATAGTAATTGGGGCCTAGTGTGGTTGTGTACGTGTGATATACATACACTTTTTTGGGATCATATTTTCTATTCCGCTATTTAATCAAAAACCTCTGGGGATCAGTTAAATTGGGGGATAGTCTGTGTTGGTACGTGTGAGAGAGATCCACCTTTCCAAGTTGTTGGGGTTCATCTCATACTTCTGAAGGTTTGAGGGTGCTGCCTGTTCCATACTCCCCCCTACTCCTAGCCTTTTAGGGGTACAAACAATAGTAATTGGGGCCTAGTGTGGTTGTGTACGTGTGATATACATACACTTTTTTGGGATCATATTTTCTATTCCGCTATTTAATCAAAAACCTTTGGGGATCAGTTAAATTGGGGGATAGTCTGTGTTGGTACGTGTGGGAGAGATCCACCTTTCCAAGTTGTTGGGGTTCATCTCATACTTCTGAAGGTTTGAGGGTGCTGCCTGTTCCATACTCCTCCTCCTCCTCATCCATCCTTTTAGGTGTACAAACAATAGTAATTGGGGCCTAGTGTGTTTCTGTACGTGCGAGATACATACACTTTTTTTGATCATATTTCCTATTCCGCTATTCAATAAAAACCTTTGGGGATCAATTAAATTGCGGGATAGTCTGTGTCGGTACGTGTGAGATCCACCTTTCCAAGTTTTTGGGGTTCATCTCATACTTCTGAAGCTTTGAGGGTGCTGCCTGTTCCATACTCCTCCTCCTCCTCATCCATCCTTTTAGGTGTACAAACAATAGTAATTGGGGCCTAGTGTGCTTCTGTACGTGTGAGATACATACACATTTTTTGATCATATTTCCTATTCCGCTATTCAATAAAAACCTTTGGGGATCAATTAAATTGCGGAATAGTCTGTGTCGGTACGTGTGAGATCCACCTTTCCAAGTTTTTGGGGTTCATCTCATACTTCTGAAGCTTTGAGGGTGCTGCCTGTTCCATACTCCTCCTCCTCCTCATCCATCCTTTTAGGTGTACAAACAATAGTAATTGGGGCCTAGTGTGTTTCTGTACGTGTGAGATACATACACTTTTTTTGATCATATTTCCTATTCCGCTATTCAATAAAAACCTTTGGGGATCAATTGAATTGCGGGATAGTCTGTGTCGGTACGTGTGAGAGAGATCCACCTTTCCAAGTTGTTGGGGTTCATCTCATACTTCTGAAGGTTTGAGGGTGCTGCCTGTTCCATACCCCCCCTACTCCTCATCTAGCCTTTTAGGGGTACAAACAATAGTAATTGGGGCCTAGTGTGGTTGTGTACGTGCGAGATACATACACTTTTTTTGATCATATTTCCTATTCCGCTATTCAATAAAAACCTTTGAGGATCAATTGAATTGCGGGATAGTCTGTGTCGGTACGTGTGAGAGAGATCCACCTTTCCAAGTTGTTGGGGTTCATCTCATACTTCTGAAGGTTTGAGGGTGCTGCCTGTTCCATACTCCCCCTACTCCTCATCTAGCCTTTTAGGGGTACAAACAATAGTAATTGGGGCCTAGTGTGGTTGTGTACGTGTGATATACATACACTTTTTTTGGATCATATTTTCTATTCCGCTATTCAATAAAAACCTTTCTAGGGCAAGATCTTAAATTACAGAAATATGAGGAGACCGTCAAATAAGGGCCGTGGCCTGGGTCGTGGTGCTGCTGGTAGAGCTCCTGTTGCAAGGAGAGGACATGGTCGATCTGTGCCAGCTACACGCACAAGTGAAACACCTTCCTCAAGTGTGAGTAGGCGACAGAACCTGCATCAGTATTTGGTAGGGCATCAAACGCCCCTAGAAGTGATGAGGCCAGAACAAGTTGAGGCGATAGTAGATTGGTTTGCTGCTGACAGTGCCTCCAGTTCCTTCACATTGTCTCCCACCCAGTCTACTGCAGAAAGGTCAGAGTTGGCACCTGCAGCCAATGTCCAACCGTCTTTCACCTCACCCCCTTGCAAATCAGGCCAGCAGTCTGAGCCCCAAGCCATACAGCAGTCTCTTATTCTTTTTGAGGACTCTGTCAGCAGGGTTTCCCAGGGCCATCCACCTAGCCCTGCCCCAGAAGTGGAAGAGATTGAGTGCAGCGATGCCCAACCACTTATTCCTCAAGATGAGTACATGCAAGGATCATCGCAGCACGTCTCCGATGATGACGAAACGCAGGTGCCAACTGCTGCGGCGTTCAGCATTGTGGAGACCGACAAGGAGGGCAGGGGTGAAGACTGGGTGGAAGATGATGTGGAGGACGATGAGGTCCTCGACCCCACATGGAATGAACGTCATGCAGGTGAACTGAGTAGTTTGGAGGAAGAGGCGGTGGTCGCACAGAGCCACCAGCACAGCAGAAGAGGGAGCAGGGTGCAGAAGCGGAGCGGCCGTGCCCTAGACACTACGCCCGCTACTGCCCAACGCAGCAAGGGAACGAGCGCACCAAAGTCAGCTCAAAGGAGTTCTCTAGCGTGGAAGTTCTTTAGAAAATGTGCTGATGACAGGACACGAGTGGTTTGCACCCTGTGCAATCAGAGCTTGAAGCGAGGCATGAACCTTCTCAACCTGAGCACAACCTGCATGATCAGGCATCTAAGTGCAAAGCACGAGCTGCAGTGGAGTACACACCTTCAAAACCAAGAAACGTCTCTGGCTCATCCTGCTTCCTCTTCTGCTGCAGTCTCGGCCGCTCCAGCCACATCTGTAGTGATACCGGCACCTGCCACCCCGCAAACAGACGATCTGTCAGCAACACCACCACCTGGGTCACCAACAACCATCTCCACAATGTCCCGTGGAAGCGTTCAGCTTTCCATCTCCCAAACACTTGAGAGGAAGAGGAAGTACCCCCCTACCCACCCGCGATCCCTGGCCCTGAATGCCAGCATTTCAAAATTATTGGCCTTTGAAATGCTGTCATTCCGTCTGGTGGAGACGCACAGTTTTAAAAACCTTATGTCGGTGGCTGTCCCACAGTACGTCGTGCCCAGCCGCCACTACTTTTCCAGGCAAGCCATCCCTTCCCTGCACAACCAAGTGGGGGAAAAAATCAGGTGTGCACTGCGCAACGCCATCTGTGCCAAGGTCCACCTAACTACGGATACGTGGACCAGTAAGCACGGTCAGGGGCGTTATATCTCCCTAACGGCACACTGGGTAAATGCAGTGGCGGATGGGCCTGAGGCGGATAGCAATTTGGCGCATGTCCTTCCACCACCGAGGATTGCAGGGCGCTTCAGTTTGCCTCCTGTTCCTAACTCCTCCTACTCCGCTTCCTCATCCTCTACCGCCTCCTCATCCGGACAGCGTAACACCTTCACCACCAACTTCAGCACGGCCAGGGGTAAACGACAGCAGGCAGTTTTACAACTTGCCTGTTTGGGGGACAAACCACACACCGCGCAGGAGTTGTGGAGGAGCATGGAACAGCAGACAAATGAGTGGTTGCTGCCAGCGAGCCTCAAGCCCGGCCTGGTGGTGTGCGATAACGGGCGAAATCTCATAGCAGCTCTGGGCCTAGCCGGTTTGACGCACATCCCTTGCCTGGCGCATGTGCTGAATTTGGTGGTGCAGAGGTTCCTTAAAAACTACCCCGATATGTCAGAGCTGCTGCAGAAAGTGCGGGCCGTTTGTGCGCACTTTCGGCGTTCTCACCCTGCTGCTGCTCGCCTGGCAGCGCTGCAGCGTAACTTCGGCCTTCCCGCTCACCGCCTCATATGTGACGTGCCCACAAGGTGGAACTCCACCTTGCACATGCTGGAAAGACTGTGCGAGCAGCAGCAGGCCATAGTGGAGTTTCAGCTGCAGCACGCACGCGTGAGTCGCTCTGCGGAACAGCACCACTTCACCACCAATAACTGGGCCTCCATGCGAGACCTGTGTGCCTTGTTGCGCTGTTTTGAGTACTCCACCAACATGGCCAGTGGCAATGACGCCGTTCTCAGCTTAACTATCCCACTTCTATGCCTCCTTGAAAAAACAATTCGGGCGATGATGGAAGAGGATGTGGCACAGGATGAGGAGGAGGAGGAGGATGAAGAGGTAACATTTCCAAGGCTTTCAGGGCAGTCATTCGCAAGGGGCTCCGAGGGTGGGTTCCTGCACACGCAAACGCCAGGGACGCAATTGTCCAGCAGGGGCACAGTTCTGGAGGATGAGGAGGATGAGGAGGAGGAGGAGCTGGAGGAGGAGATGGAACCATGTTCACAGCAGGGTGGCACCCAGGCCAGCTCATGGCCATCACTGGTGCGTGGCTGGGGGGATACAGAGGACACGGACCATACACCTCCCACAGAGGACAGCCTTTTGTCGCCTCTGGGCAGCCTGGCACACATGAGCGATTACATGCTGCAGTGTCTCCACAACGACCGCCGAGTTGCCCACATTCTAACTTGTGCTGATTACTGGGTGGCCACGCTGCTGGATCCCCGTTACAAGGACAACGTACCGTCCTTAATTCACTCACTGGAGCGCGATCGCAAGATGCGCGAGTACAAGCGCACGCTGGTAGACGCCATGCTGCTGGCATTCCCATCTGACAGCGGGGCCACAGTGGAAGCACAAGGCAGAGGAGGAGGAGGAGGAGGTCGCCAACGCAACCAGGGCACCGCCAGCACCTCAGAAGGCAGGGTTAGCATGGCCGAAATGTGGAAAAGCTTTGTCAGCACGCCACCACAAACAGCAGCACCAGCAGCTCAGATGGAACGTCTTAGCAGGAGGCAGCATTTTACCAACATGGTGGAGCAGTATGTGTGCACACGCCTACATGTAGTGAATGACGGGTCTGCCCCCTTCAACTTCTGGGTCTCCAAATTGGGCACATGGCCTGAGCTTGCCCTTTACGCCTTGGAGGTGCTGGCGTGCCCTGCAGCCAGTGTATTATCTGAACGGGTATTTAGCACGGCTGGGGGCGTTATAACAGACAAGCGCAGCCGCCTGTCCAGAGACAATGTGGACAAGCTCACGTTCATTAAAATGAACCAGGCATGGATCCCACGGGACTTTTCCGTACCTTATGCAGAATAGCAATGGATACCGACCTTACCCACCCATTGTTCCATTTTTGCTCTTTCTCACTCTTTTGGGGTGTACCCTCATTTAAAATTTGTGAAAAGAAGCAGTGTTGGCTACCTCGTCCTCCTCCTCAGGGCCAGATTAATGTAGGGTCTATTGGAGCTGCAGCTCCAGGCCCCTACCTTTTTATATAGGCCCCGGGTTGGCCATATTCACTGTTACCGCTCTTCTGTCACTTGTAAACACAGAAGTCTGGCTTCTATGCTCGCTTCCCCAGGCAGCACCCTCAGAACCTCCCCACACAGCGTGAAGGCCGGACAAGGAGGGACAGTTGGCGATGCATGGATGTGTTTATGGGCTTCAGAGACAGCATCCCATGTTGAATTAGGCATGCATGGCTGCACCCTTCCTCCTCTGGGTGCATGGCAAGGCACGGCCCTAAGGCCCTTCAAAATCCTCAGCACCAAGCCCATGATGCTGTTAATCCGGCCCTGGTCCTCCTCCACCGCCGCTTCCACCTACACCGCCCATAGGTGTGCGCAGCCTATTGCATTAAGGTGTGCACCCCAAAGTTGAAATACACATGCATGTGTTTGCCAGCAGGGAGAGTAATGTATCGGGGCCATGTACCTGTAGGCAAGGAGAAATAGAGCAGAGCAGGTCCCAGGGAGATCTTTCCCATCTCCTCACTGGCAATGCTATGTGCCCTAGGTGATTAGGGTGTGCCCAGGCACACCCAGCACACCCTGTGCGCACGCCTATGTCACCGCCACATCCACCACCACCTCAACCTCCCTCCTACTCCATATGGGCCTCGTCCTTCAGAGATGAAGAAGAACATTGTTTTATTTTTCTGTTTTTTTTGTTGTTTTAAGTTATTTCCCTATCCACATTTGTTTGCAGAGCACTTGCCATGCTCTTAATTACGTTTTGCTGCCATTTGCAGCACTCTAGCCCTTTCCTTTGGTGTTTTAGAGCCATTTTAGTGCCTTAAAGTTCGGGTCCCCATTGACTTCAATGGGGTTCGGTGTCCGGGAAAAGTTCGGTAAAAGTCCGGGACACGGACCCGGACTTTTTTTTAAAGTTCGGCCGAACCCGTCGAACACGGACATCTAGGTGTCCGCTCAACCCTAGCAGCAAGGTCTAACTGAGGTATAACCTTGTCTGTTGCAAACATGAGCAAAAACAGGAAGGTTCTACCTCACACTGAAAAGGTAGGAATAGAGCATGGAATAAGCATGGGATATATATATATATATATATATATATATATATATATATATATATATATATATATATATATATATTTGGAATAACACACAAGAATTCCAATAAAAGAGTTTCAAAAGATTGGGTCACAACAGAGACTGGTCCATGACTTTGGACCTGGACAGCACTCTGTGGCTAAATAACACATTACACGGAGGTCTAGAAAGCGTCACAAGCAGAGCCCTCCACTCAAAGGTCTCATTCCAGGCAGGCCCACAATTGTTCAGTCCAGGTTGTTCTAGATAAAGTTTTCAAACCTATTGCTCAGGATAAGCTAATCTGGAAAGCTGCATAATGAGACTAGCTTAAGTTGTAGCGAAATCTTGATTGAAGAAAATAAATCTTGTGCAAAATAAAAAAAAGGCTGGTAAAAAAAACTGATAAACATTGCAGAGGAGAAATCATGTCATCTAGGACATTAGTAAAATACTGAGGCATGCTGGGAGTGGGAAAAGTTGAACAAAGGTGGCAATTTTTTATTTTTTTTTTATTTGCCGATGTTCAAATCCTTCTATTGATGGTAGGATAAATCAGCTGAATAATCCTTCTGAATCCTATGTCCTTCAATGATCAAGAACAAAATCAACATCAAAGTGTATTTATTCCACTAAAAAAGACAGCAACATATTGAAGTGACTTCATGCACAGTATTTAAGCATTTTTACTAGGCAATATTTTCTGAGTGAGAGACCAGCCAGGTATTATTTGAAGAATCAATTACAGTGTAAAAAAAAAAAAAACAGGAATCGTAAATACTGCACACTATATAAGTAGCTTTGTAGGTTGCATATTCAAAGGGGAAAACAGGTAAATTTTATTGTGAAATAAAAATTAAAGCATACGGTGCATGTGGTCCAGCCTGGACACCCAATAGTCCATGGGGTCCATTTGTTACTTTGAAGAGTAAATTATAAGTTTTATGTACATTTTTTCATATGCAAATACAGAACCTGCTTGCACCCAACTAACTGCAAATGCATAACATCCTCCTCTCTCTTTAGTACTGCCTAACATTATGAAGACAGGTTATTACCTACAGTTGGGTATACACATACCTAAATTCAGCCAGTTAAGGAGGAACTGACCGAATTTTGATACAAATGTACCGCTGTCTTTTCAAAATAAGCCGGATTAACATTTGGTTTCTGCTGAATAGTCCTGCTGGAAAACCAGCATTTGACCAGAGCATGCTGCCCATGGCTGTAGAGCTGCTCTGTGTATTCTGATAATGGGGACGTCCTTGCTATCAGTATACAATAGCACAGCAGGATTAATGAACACAACACAAGCAATGTGGATGCCTAACTTTATTAGCAGTTTTGGCAATAGGGAGGAGCATTTAATATCATACTGCAAACAGGAAGTGTTTCCTGTGTGCCATCTTTTGTGAGCCATTTCTAATGTACTTGCATGTAATCTGATGTGCACCAGTTCACAAATGTGAACTTTCTGTGTTAGGTTTTTATTTTTGAGTTCAAGTCAAACTCATGTTCAGAAATCAGAAGTCAGAGTCCATGTTAATGCAGGAACTCAAAGTTCCCACAAAGAAGCCCATTTATTCATCATTTGATGAACCAGTGAACAGCCAAACTTACGTTAGACTCGAAGCTCATCCCTACCTGTGACTTGGGCCTGCAAAGTTGCATGACAAGTCATACTCCATGATTTCCAATGAGTACCGTTCATATCTGTGCGACTTCAAAGTAGTCCCTGCATTACTTTGGTTCAACCTTGATTCGTTTTGAGGTCCATAGACCTCAAGATTACACAGGCATTGCTTCAAGTCCAGTCAAAATTGTGGCAAAATTGCAGCAAAATCGCACAACTTTTAGGTCACACAAGAGTGAAAAGGGTCTAAGTGAGACAATCTGACTTACAAGAACCATCTTCAGTTACTATATACAACACAACTATCACCCAGAAAAAAAAAAAGCCCCTTTGCAACACCTTCTTCAGTGACTCAATCACTCCTAGTCATGTCATAACTCACATTCTACCCCCCCCCACACTGATCCTTATTGGACCATGAGTGTGTGTTGAATGTGAAAGACTCACTTGCACCTAATATAAATCGAAGCCTAAAGTCATTTCCCTTTTTATAGCTGATTCTTTTAGCTGTGTGTCGCCTTTCGTTTTTCTACTACAACCCACCACAGCAAAGGCACGTCGACAGATTCCAACAACACCTGTAACTTTGGGCTGAAGAGTGTAACGCTCCTGCGTTTTATGTATAATGTGGATTTACAGCTGCAGAAATATTCCACTTCAGTAGTCATGTAGAGAAACGCTGAGACACCAATCCCAACTCCCAAGACTCATCATGTGTGGATAGTCTCAATTCAGTAAGTAGATACACACACTCAATAAGATGTTCCTAGAGTGACTTATATGTATAGTAATATAGTGATGATAGGCTGAAGAGACAGGTTGGGTAGAGATGGTAGATGACAGACACTTGAAAGGAATGTTCTTGAAAGTAAGATAGTAGCAGATGGGATGCAGATAGGTTTAGCAATCATGTATGGTAGCAGATGATAGAGTAGCAGGTGAACATACAGGATAGACCAACCCAGTGCAAGAGCAGATGGTATTAGGCTCAAGAGCTAGCAATCTTAGTTAATGCAGATGTAGTAATAGTCCTTAGTATGCAGAGCTAGATAGTGTAAGCTTTAGTATGAAGGTTATAGAGGTTTCCCCTGTGGGGTACTTATCACTAGTAGCAATGTAGTAGAGGAGAGGTTCGGCAAGAGCGGATGATCCGGTAGCGGGATACAGGGATCAGCAGCGTGGTTCCGATAGCGAGGTATGCTTGCAAGCATGAGAGCTTCAAAGGCAGATTATGCGGCGTTGAACGAACATGTGAGTGAGACCGCCGGAGGTTGAAATAGCCGCTCCAGCGGCGCTCAGTGATGACAGCATCGGTCTTAAAGGTGTATGCGCACCTTACCAAAAGAGAATGGTGGGGCGCATACACTCAGGAAAAGTGGACTTAGGGTACCAAAGGTACCAGAACATTACAGTACCCCCCCCCCTTAAGGCCGGCTCCTGAAGGCCTCTGGAGCTGGTTTGTCTGGGTACTTCGCATGAAAGTTGCGGATTAATCTAGGGGCATGTATGTCAGAGGTGTTTAGCCAGGTGTCGTCTTGGGGCCCATAGTTCTTCCATCGAACTAAGTATTGAAGTTTTCTTCTGTGGATACGAGAATCCAGAATCTCTTTTATCTCATATTCTTCTCCACCTTCAACTTGTACAGGAGGAGGAAGTGGGATAGTAGGCCTTATTCCTTGGTCAGGAACATGGGGCTTCAGTAGCGACACATGGAAAATGGGATGTATTTTGAGGTCTATTGGCAATGTAAGCTGTACTGCAGCTTTTTCAATAAGTTTCTTGATTGGGAAAGGTCCCAAGAAGAGAGGTCCAAGCTTTTTGCTAGGGATTTTCAGTCTTAAATTTTTTGTTGAGAGCCAAACGAGGTCCCCAATAGCATACTGAGGAGAAGGTCTTCTGCGAAGATCATAGTACTTCTTTTGTTGACTATGAGCGTGTGCAATGGTAGTATTAAGCAAACCCAGAGAGTCCTTTATTTGGGTAAGATAGTCTGAGGCTACTGGGTTATTTGAAGGAAGGATGCGTGGTGGAAGAATAGAGGGATGAAACCCATAGTTCAAGTAGAACGGACTCTGCTTGGTCGTACTGTGGGTTGCGTTGTTGTAGGAAAATTCTGCCAGAGGGAGAAGATCCACCCAATCATCCTGTTGGTAAGAAGTGTAACAACGTAAATATTGCTCGATGCATTGGTTGACTCTTTCAGTCTGTCCGTTGGTCTGCGGATGGTAAGGAGAAGTGAGCTTCCGCTCAATTCGTAGTATGTGACATAGTTCTTGCCAGAACTTGGAAATAAATTGTGATCCACGGTCAGACAGAAGAGTTTTTGGGATACCATGTAACTTAAAGACATGTTTCATCAGGAGTTCTGCCGTTTGTTTGGACGAAGGTAGTCTGCGAATAGCAATGAAATGTGCCATCTTTGTCAGATGGTCCACTGACACCAAGATGGTATTAAATCCTTTGGAAGGAGGTAGTTCTACTATAAAGTCCAAGGACACAACTTCCCATGGAGTTTGGGGTATTGGTAGACTGCATAGTAGACCGGATGGTCTCGTAGTGTCAATTTTGGACCTGGCACAGACATTGCATGAAGAGACGAATTTTTGTATAGATGTTTTCATGTCAGGCCACCAGAATTGTCTGGTAATCAGATTAAGAGTCTTTGTCATACCCATATGTCCTGCCATAGGCACATCATGCGATAATTCCAAGATCTTGGTGCGCATGGTAGGTGGTATGTAAAGTTTGTTGTTGTAGTAGAGGAAGCCTTCTGCATCGGTATTTAGTTGTGGTGGGGGTGAATCCAAACTTATACCATGCAAAACCTCTTCCTTCAAAGAACGGACAACTCCAATAATACGCTTGTGGGGTATTATAGGAACGGAAGGGATTTCAAAGTAGTTTTCTTCAGTTAGTCGTGATAGTGCATCTGCCTTTTTGTTCTTATCTGCAGGTGTGTAGGTCACTAGGAAGTTAAACCTTAGAAAGAATAGTGACCATCGTACCTGTCGGTGAGAGAGAGTTTTGTTAGTCTGAAGATATTGAAGATTTTTATGGTCCGTGTATTTAAAGTGGAGTTCCACCCTATTTTTATACTTACCTCCATCTTCTCGCTCCGGGTCACCTGAAAAAGAAATGGATAATCGCATATTTTTTTTTTTTTTACTTACCTCGTAGCAAAGAAAATATACTTACCTTACTTCCTTCTTCCTCCTTCCTCGGCCGCGGCCCGTCGTCACTTCCTGGCTCTGCAATGATTCCTGGGAGCTGGACGTCATAGCTCCCAGGAATCATTGCGCCTGCACCGGCCCCGACGTCAGTTCCGGGTCGCGCGCGTCATCCCCTTCTAAACAGCTTCTGGGCATGCCCAGAAGCTGTGGAGGGGTGACGCGCGCGACCCGGAAGTGACGTTCGGGGCCGGCGCAGAGCATCGTGGGACCACAGAAGGCGGAAGAAGACGCCGAAGAGGACGCGCTGGCTTCAAGCTGCCCACATCTGAGATGGCAGCGCTGGACAAGACGTTTGCAAGGTAAGTATTTCGTCTTGCAGGTAAGTGCAACCCGGGACAGATCAGAGGCTAGCCATTGTGGAATGCACTAGCCCTGACTGTCCCGGGGGTATTAAAAAAAAAAACAAACAAATCCAGGGTGGAACTCCGCTTTAAGTATTGGTAATCGGGTGCCTTCGAGTAGATGTCGCCAATTCTCCAGATCCAATTTTATAGCAAGCAGTTCCTTTTCACCCACGGGGTAATTTACCTCTGGACTGCTTAAGGATTTAGAAAAGAAGGCGACTGGATGGAGTGGTGAAGTGTTAGTTGGTCGTTGGGAGAGAATTGCTCCTACTGCCATGTTTGACGCATCTACTTCCAGAATGTATTGGAGGGATGGGTCTGGATGGCATAGTATGGGAGCAGAAGTAAACCTTGTCTTTAACAGGTGAAAAGCTTTATTTGCTTCATCTGACCATTTGAATGGTCTCTTAATGCTAGTGAGCTGTGTGAGGGGTCTCACAATGGCAGAGAAGTTCCTGATGAATTTCCTGTAGAAATTAGAAAATCCAAGGAATCGCTGTAGCGCCTTGCGGGTGGTTGGTGTAGGCCAATCCTGAATGCAGGATATCTTACTCATGTCCATCTTGATTCCTGTTTTGGATATGATGTAGCCTAGAAACAGTACCTCTTCTTTATGAAACAAGCATTTTTTCAGTTTCACGTATAGGTTGTGTGCAAGCAATCTCGATAATACTAGTCTTACATGTCTTATGTGTTCAGACAAGGATCGTGAATATATAAGTATATCGTCCAGATATACCACAACACAGACATCTAGTAAGTCTCTGAAAATATCGTTTATAAATCGTTGAAAGGCTGCAGGGGCGTTGCATAGCCCGAATGGCATTACAAGATATTCGAACAATCCGTATCTGGTTCTGAATGCAGTCTTCCACTCGTGTCCATCACGGATTCGTATGAGATTGTATGCCCCTTTCAGGTCCAATTTTGAAAAATAGGTAGCTCCACGCACCTGCTCAATGAGCTCAGGGATAAGCGGTAGAGGATAGCGATCTTTTATTGTAATAGCATTCAATTGCCTATAGTCGATGATAGGCCTGAGACTTGAGTCTTTATTGCGGACAAAAAAGAGTCCTGCTGCTGTGGAAGAAGTGGAAGGTCGAATAAAACCTTTTTTCAAATTCTCATCCAAATATTCTTTGAGATGGGAAAGTTCATCCTGTGAAAGAGGATAAACATGACCGAACGGCAATTTGCTATTTGGGAGTAGATCAATACTACAATCATAGTCTCGATGGGGAGGTAGTGCTTGAGCATTTTTCTCAAGAAAAACCTCAGAGAGATCCTGATAACATAGTGGTGCAATCTCATCTGTCACCACAGACAGGATCTTCCCGGAAGACGGGAGGTTACACGTACCCTCGCAATAGCAAGAGAGGAAGGCCAGGGTCCGTTCCTTCCAATCTATGGTTGGTTGATGTGTGTGTAACCAGGGAAGTCCCAAAACAATGGGAAAGTGGGGTGAAGGTATTAGATCGAAGGTAGTGGTCTCCATATGAGACCCGTTAGTAGTGACTAGGAGTGCCTGTGTCTGATCAGTGATCGGACCAGAGGATAAAGGAACACCGTTAATAAGACTCACTGAGACAGGTTTAGGTTTAGAAATAATAGGGACTTTATTTAAAGCAGCAAAACGTATGTCAATATAAATTCCACAAGATCCTGTGTCAATCATGGCCTTAGTAGTAATCCTGTTCTGGTCCCACTGTAATGTTAAGCAAACAAAAAGGTAAGGGTTAGTAATTGAAGTTGTCAATCCCCCTAGGAGGACATGTGAACACTCACCCTTCTTTTTGTAGACTAGGGGACAGACGTTTATCTTGTGATCCGGGGTTTTTGGCAGATCCGCTCGGGCGAGCTCGTCTTTAACGGCCTCTGATAGGCCAAGCCTAAATTGAGTTTTCAGAGCTGCATCATTCCATTCTGAATCAAGGGTCCATCTCTTGAATTCTGCGACAAAGTCTTCCACAGGTCTCCTACCTTGTTTCAAGGACCTTAATTGAAGATCGGCAGTACTCTGCCTATTGGGATCATCATATAGGCTAGTAAGTTCTGCTAGAAATAAGGCATAGGATTTGAGAAGCTGATTGTTTTTCTCAAAAAGAGAGTCTGCCCAGGCCCGAGGATCGCCTGTTAGGTAAGAAATAATAGTACAAACCTTAATGTGATCAGTAAGGTAGGTACGGGGTTTTAGCAAGAAAAGTAACTCACATGCGTATTTAAATTCGTGAAATTTTTTGCGATCGCCTGTAAATACCAAAGGAGGATTTATTTTGGGTTCAGGGGACTGAGCAGTGGTAAGTTGTGTCAGTCTGGTTACCTGCTGTGTCAGAGCCTGATTTTCTTCTCTTAATTCAGCAAGTGCGTGTATTAACTCAGTTACTTGCTGTTTTAATTGTGTCACCTGAGTGGTTATTTCTGCTGAATCCATTTGAGGTTCGTTCAATCTGTAACGCCCCTGCGTTTTATGTATAATGTGGTTTTACAGCTGCAGAAATATTCCACTTCAGTAGTCATGTAGAGAAACGCTGAGACACCAATCCCAACTCCCAAGACTCATCATGTGTGGATAGTCCCAATTCAGCAAGTAGATACACACACTCAATAAGATGTTCCTAGAGTGACTTATATGTATAGTAATATAGTAATGATAGGTTGAAGAGACAGGTTGGGTAGAGATGGTAGATGACAGACACTTGAAAGGAATGTTCTTGAAAGTAAGATAGTAGCAGATGGGATGCAGATAGGTTTAGCAATCATGTATGGTAGCAGATGATAGAGTAGCAGGTGAATATACAGGATACACCAACCCAGTGCAAGAGCAGATGGTATTAGGCTCAAGAGCTAGCAATCTTAGTTAATGCAGATGTAGTAATAGTCCTTAGTATGCAGAGCTAGATAGTGTAAGCTTTAGTATGAAGGTTATAGAGGTTTCCCCTGTGGGGTACTTATCACTAGTAGCAATGTAGTAGAGGAGAGGTTCGGCAAGAGCGGATGATCCGGTAGCGGGATACAGGGATCAGCAGCGTGGTTCCGATAGCGAGGTATGCTTGCAAGCATGAGAGCTTCAAGGCAGATTATGCGGCGTTGAACGAACATGTGAGTGAGACCGCCGGAGGTTGAAATAGCCGCTCCAGCGGCGCTCAGTGATGACAGCATCGGTCTTAAAGGTGTATGCGCACCTTACCAAAAGAGAATGGTGGGGCGCATACACTCAGGAAAAGTGGAATTAGGGTACCAAAGGTACCAGAACATTACAAAGAGCAGGTCTCTTCTAGCAGTCGGATAAATATAACCTCCCCCCTCCCCCACCTTTTTTTTCTCTTCTTTCTCTGCATCCACCTGTCCTTTTCCTGAGACTTTTAAATTACAAAATGGCAAATCTAAAATTGGTCTCTCTATACTAAAGGACTTAACACACCAGAAAAAGGATCCAAACTTCTGATTCATATGAAAAAACTCAAAGCAGATATTGTCCTACTACAGGAAACCCATTTCCGCACCAATAACATCCCCAAGCTTACTAATAAAGACTTTCCCATAGTTTATCATGCCCCTAACAACATGGCCAAAACAAAAGGAGTTGCAATCTTACCCTCCAAAAACCTCCCCCTAAATATCACTGATTCCATAATTGATGAGGAGGGATGTTACTTATTTTTTAAAGGCACAATCTGGGGGAAACCAATCACAATGGCTAACATATACAGTCCAAACAAAAAACAAGTTACATTTTTTGGAAAACTAACTCTAGCACTCACCTCTTTTCAAACAGATATCCTAATACTCTGAGGAGACTTCAATACAGCCCTTAATTTATTAGAAGACACCTCACTAGGTACATCTTCTCTGCCATATCGGACTTTCCGCCAAATCAAAACTCAAATACATGATTTTCTCCTTCACGAGACATGCCGTACACTCCACCCAGGAGAAAAAGATTACACTTTTTTTTCCACGCCTCCCAACTGCTACCCTAGGATAGATTATTTTTGGATATCACAAAAAGACCTTCCATTACTCACAAAAGCAACAGTTGAACCTCTGTTCCTAACAGATCATCATCAGATTTCTACATTAAAATTCCCTGGAAAATCACAATTTACAAATACATGGCGTCTTGACTCAACATTACTTACAGACCCCAATAACACATCAATCATTAAAAAAAACACATATCTGACATTTTTGTTCATAACAACACTCCTGACACCAACCCTCCTACACAGTGGGAAGCGCAAAAATGCATAGTGAGGGGCCTATTAATTTCAAGAGCAATTGCACACAAACAAGCCAAACAAGCCACAATAGATACCCTTCTAAAAAAAATCCAAATCCTAGAAAAAAAACATAAAATTACTAAAGCTAAACACACCCTGAAAGACCTGACTCAAACTCATAACCTTCTGTTAGAAGAACTTGGGCGAAAAGTCAGGAGACATTATACACTGGCTCAAAAGCTTTTCTATGAACACATCAACAAAAAATGTAAACTATTAGCCAAAGCCTTAAGTGACACGCTAAAATTGGTATGGAAAGATTAAACATGTGCTGTAACACATAATAAAATAAAGATTATATTAATAAATATCATATATACAAGTGTATAAACAATGGCAAACGTGCAAAGTGCAAAAAAATGTGCAAAAAGTCCAATAATGCTTCCACCTTTCAATGAGAACCAAATGAAGTGCAAATCTTGCAAACTAAATAAATAAGTCAAAGTGTCCAAGTCCGAATGATATATCCCTATGAAAAAGAGGTAATTCTGTGTTCCAAGGTAGAAAAAAGGAAAAGACACCGCCAGTGCTCCAATCACCAAATAAGAAAACTTGTGAGTGCTTACCAGAAATAGTGGACTCTAATTACCATATGGCAAAAGAGTCGCAAACAGTTTGGGTATATAAACCTGCTGAAATGACCCTTAGCTTTTTCGGGCCACGCTCATATTTCCTTTTGCGGCTAGTCATCTTCCCAGATCGTTCGGTAAATCGGTCCTGGTAAAAGAAAGTGTTGGGAACCGCTGTGCTTCCGACACGCTGGGGATTAGGACGGCCGGGTTCAGAGAGCTCTCAGCTCAAGCGTCCATGCAGTACGCGCGCAAGCCACGCCCCCTCCTGAAATGACCCTTGATGTGTAGTTCCTCTTTGGATGGCTCAGGTGCTCAAACAGATAAAGAAACTGTATAGCAGCGTCGACGTGCACTCCACGCCTCCATATGATCTCCATATTAGTTTGCAAGATTTGCACTTCATTTGGTTCTCATTAAAAGGTGGAAGCATTATTGGACTTTTTGCACATTTGTTTACACTTTGCCCTTTTGCCATTGTTTATAAACTTGTATGTATGATATTTATTAATAGAATTTTGATTTTATTATGTGTTACAACACATGTTTAATCTTTCCATACCAA
Organism: Pelophylax lessonae; assembly: GCF_965119305.1. Taxonomy (NCBI): domain Eukaryota; kingdom Metazoa; phylum Chordata; class Amphibia; order Anura; family Ranidae; genus Pelophylax; species Pelophylax lessonae. Next base: position 499,685,522 of record NC_138769.1, on the reverse strand, counting down.
TTTTAGCATGGCACTTTTTATATATATAAAGCCTTATAATCAAAAAAAGCTAACATGCTATCTGCTCGATTCAAACACCTCAAGGACAAACACTACTCACAAGCGAAGACATTGCTAACCAATTTGCCAAGTACTGCTCAGATCTAAATACCATCCCCCAGGACAACATTCTCCAGGAAACAAACATTTACGACTATTCATTATAAATTATTTCCTATGACAATATAGTCCAAATCCTATATCCAAACAACAAGCAGATTGCATTGATGGCTCACTTTCCCCTGAAGAATTGATACCTTAAAAACCCTTAACACCATTGGCTCATCAAAAACAAATATCCCAGCTTCTTCTTATCCTTAGATGCCGAAAAGGTGTTTGATAGGCTGGCTTGGGACTACCTTAAAACAGTTTTACATGCATTAGGAGTAGGAACTAGACTAATAGCCCTTTATACTAAACCTACAGCTAAAGTAAGATCCCACAGTCTCTTATCTAAAGTTTTTTCAATCAAAAACGGCTGCCGACAGGGATGTCACTTATCCCCAATATTATTTATACTAACCCTTGAACCATTCTTATGCCGCAGTCATGATAATGTAGACATACGGGGAATACACATTGGAGAAAAACAATACAACACTGCTGCATTCGCGGATGACAAACTACTGTTTCTTTCAGAGCCTCTGGTATCGATACTGAACCTTCTTAAAGACTTTGGCTTATTCCAATACATAGCCCAATTCAAAATCAATTTCAATAATCCAAAGCCCTCAATATTACAAATTCCCCTTTTCAAACTTCATTATGTAGACAAAACTTCCCCTTTACTTGGCAAAATGGTGCTATAACATACCTTGGCATTCAAATACCTTCAAACCTATCAGACCTATACTCCAAAAATGATATTCCTGTACTTCGTTCTATTTCAGAAGACCTCAAAAAATGGTGTAAACCCCATTTCTCATTGTTTGGCAGAGTTGCGATCATAAAGATGAATGTCCTCCCTCACATACTCTACATCCTTCTGACAATCCCCATCTAACTACCTTTAGCTTTCTTTCGCACCATAAAAAAAGTAATATAATAAACAAGAATAAATTGCGCTAGGACATAAATATATTAAAAATATTAAAAGGAAATAAAAGAAGAGTCCATGAAGGGCAAATGAGCAGCAGACACAATGTCCTCTTGGTGAAGGATAATCAGGAATTCTAAATAAATTAGCCGCACTCATGTTTCTCATCCAAAAATATTTTTGGATGAGAAACGGGCACACGCTGTTTTCATTATATGCCTTTTTATCTTTGGATGTAATGTGAGTACCCTGTGTGCAGAGTTCCATTATATGTTTAATAAAGCCCTTTTAAGGATGTCTGCGCAATGATATTGTTATTTCATTTTTATTACGAGGAACTACTCTATATGTTGGGTCCATTCCCCTGGACAAACATTTTTATATGATTGGTATCGATGCTACATGGTTGGATTCGCCTGTTGGTCTGCAACAGATGCCTGCTTCTTTTGGTTTACCCTGATTGAACGCTGTTTTCTTTAGACCATCTGGTAAGAGGCTGCATGTTTATACCTTCCTGGTGGTGGATATACTGACAGCACGAGTTTGCTTTTATCTTCACTGAGGGATCGGTTTGGAACTTTGTATCTCCTCTGAGCGCGGCTAATTTATTTTGAATAAAAAAAGGAATGCACTCAGTTTCTATGGAACTGTAAGCGACCTAGAATTAGCTAGACACAACTAACCTTACCCAAACTCAAAGGAGGTATTGGACTTCCTAACATACAGTCATATTACTGGGCATGGCACTTGCTTGAAAATGCTTTTTCTAGTACACCTATCTCTGTCACACATGGATCCACAGATGCCAAATCCCAGAAGATTTAGGGTCATCCTCTTATTGGTCCTACATTAAATTGCTTTAGAGAATCTTGTCGCAGATGAGGAATCTCTGCGACAACTTGCTCTATGACACCAATCTTAAAAAAACCCAGACTTTGCCTCCAGGAATGACAGACCAATTTTTTACAGGCAAACACCCTTACACAGATCTAAGAGTACACATTTCTTATACAAAATGGTAAGGTTTTATCTCATGATTGCATTAACCACAATTGGCCCAACGCAAGAATTAACACATGGAAATACTTACAATTAAGACACTTTATGCAATCCTTTTTAAAATCAAATGAACTCTCACTACCCTTAACCCCATTTGAAAAATTATGTACCAAAAAATACTCCCCAACGACAAATAATTTCTACTATCTACACAATACTTTGGGCGAATACCCACAATAACTCAGGTAAATTCTGTCTGGCATGGAACAAAGACCTGCATTTAGACAATGGACACAAATCTATCGTAACACTCACAAAAGATCCATAAATGTTTCCATTCAAGAAAATAACTTTAAACTGTTATCCCGTTGGTACCGTACTCCATCCCTCCTACCCAATTTCAATACCTCTATCCCCAACCAATGCTGGCGATGCACCCACACATCTGGTACTCTTATACAGATTTGGTGGGAATGCAACTACCATGTTTCCCCGAAAGTAAGACCTACCCCGAAAGAAAGACCTAGTGCTATTTTTGGGGAGAGCTGCAATATAAGCCCTACCCCGAAAATAAGCCCTAGTTTAGTGTTTGTAAAATCCTAGGATGCACTTTATTAGTGTTTTAAATAATGTCCAATGTGTGTTTTTGTAATATAACACTGTGAAATACCTTCCCTGCATCGCTGCTCTGCTCTCGGCTGATTCTGTCTCTTCTCATACCTTAGCTGTCCTGTCAGTGTCCTGTCAGAGGGGGATATCAGCCCCTTCCCTCTGCAATGTAACACAGAAGAGCTGAGTGTTCAATTAGAATTGTGGGAAATACCTTTACATCGGCACTTCCGTGACCCCCAGCTGTCAGCGGGGGAGAAGAGGGCGGCAGATCATCTGAGCCCGGAGCAGCGATGAAGAAGGTATTTCACACAACCGGTATTGTAATCGAATCTACCCTGCGCTCTGTGTAAACTGCAGAGGGGAGGGGCTGATATCCCCCTCTGAGTCTGACAGCATAGAAGTGAAGAAAGACAGGAGAGAGTGGGAGATTACTGTAGTGTAACACAGAGCAGTAATGAAGGTATTTCACACAATTGCATTACAAAAACACACACTGGACATATATAAAACACTAATAAAACGCATCCTAGGATTTTATATACACTAAACTAGGTTCACACAGGATGCTTGGCACGCAGAGAGGGAAGAGAGGGACAGCACATGAAAGTAAGACCTACCCCAAAAATAAGCCCTACTGTGTCTTTTGGTGCCAAAATTAATATAAGACCCGGGCTTATTTTCGGGGAAACACGGTACATAACACCATTTTGGAGAGAGGTGCACAACCACATCACCAAAATTACAGCTTAGCCTCTAGAATTCAAACCAGAACAATATCTACTCCACCTCCAGACTTTACAATCTAAACTGTATCTCAAGTCCCTAGCCATAGTTTTAATAAACACAGCTAAAATGTGTATTCCTAGATCCTGGGGTACCCCTAAAATCCAATCCATCCAGGATTGGTACAAACAAATTAAAAAATTGCAGAGATGGAGGAACTCAAGGAGCTCAAGACTCCTCCTCCAAATTCGCTGTCACTTGGACAGATTGGATCCAATTCAAACAGAGCCAAAAATATCTTAAAACAATGGGGATTTCCTTATGAAACTCATATTATAATTCTATCTAAGCCATGTCCCCTAATTAGTTTACCACTATACTGGATCTCATACTTTACAGAAACAAGCTATGCCTTTTAATACATAGGAGACTCTACCCTATAAAATATGTTTTTTTCTTTTTCTTCTCTGTGTAAGTGCTGGCCACACACAGGTAATTAAAAATCATACCCCTTTACCAATAGAGATAAACCCTGCTACAATATGAACCTTCATCATTTATGTTAGCCATAATCCCTCAAATATATAGTTAATGTGTGACCACTTTCTTTTTGTTGAATTTTTTGTTATCCTCGGTAATATTTTGCAGATAGTACAATGACAATTTCTGTCTTGTATTACCTAAACTTTATAAAGATTTATACAATACTTAAAGATATGACTATTGTACTGTTACTCCCTCTTTAGATACAATGTTACCATGATGTCACACAATCTATATAAGATACAAAAGTTTATCTTTTTTGTACATGCTCGCTTTTGTCATCCTTTTTGACATTTTGTAACCTTTTTATTCTAAATAAACTTGATTTTGGAAAAAAAAAAAAAAAGAATATCATCAAAAAGTTAATTAATTTCAGTATTTTAATTCAAAAAGTAAAACTCACTAACAGAGTGATATATTTCAAGCATCTCTTTCTTTTAATTTTGATGATTGTCGCTTACAGCTAGTGAAAACCCAAAACTCAATAACTCAGAAAATTGGAATATTACATAAAACCAATAAAAAAAAAAAAAAAAAGCATTTTTAATACAGAATTGTTGTCTTACTGAAAACTATGCTCATGTACAGTATAGTATGCACTCAATACTTGGTCGGGGCTCCTTTTGCATGTATCACTGCATCAATGCGGTGTGGCATGGAGGTAATCGGCCTAGGGCATGGAGGTAATCGGCCTAGGGCACTGTTGAGGTGTTATGAACGCCCAGGTTGCTTTTCAGCTCATCTGCATTGTTGGGTCTGGTGTTTCTCATCTCCTTCTTGAAAATACCCCACAGATTGTTCTATGGGGTTTAGGTCAGGCGAGCTTGCTTGTCAATCAAGCACAGTGATCCCATGATCATTAAACCAGGTATTGGTACTTTTGGCAGTGTGGGGAGGTGACAAGTCCTGCTGGAAAATAAAATCAGCATCTCCATAAAGCTGGTAAGCAGAGAGAAGCATGGATTGCTCTAGAATTTTCTGGTAGATGGCTGCGCTGACTTTGGACTTGAAAAAACACAGTAAAACAACTCTAGCAGATGACATAGCTCCCAAAATCATCACTGACTGTGGAAACTTCACACTGAACCTCATGCAACTTGGATTCTGTGCTTCTTCACTTTTCCTCCAGACTCTGGGACCTTGATTTCCGAATGAAATGCAAACTTTTTCACAGTCTGTGATGATTTGGGAGACATGTAATCTGGTGTTGGTCCACGGTGTTTTATCAAGTCAAAAGTCAGCATAGCCCTCTCCCAGGAATTTCTAGAGCATTTCATGCTTCCCTCTGCTGAGCAGCTTCATGGAGATGCTTATTTCATTTTCCAGCAGGACCTGGCAACTGTCCAAACTGCCAAAAGTACCAATGCCTGGTTTTATGGTCATGGTATCACTGTGCTTGATTGGCCAGCAAGCTCGCCTGACCTAAACCCTATAGAGAATCTGTAGGGTATTGTAAGAAGAACATGAGAGACACCAGCCTCAACAATGCAGACAAGCTAAAGGCCACTATCAAAGCAACTCAGACTTTCATAACACCTCAGCAGTGCCACAGACTGATCGTCTCCATGCCACACTGCCTTGATGAAATAATTCATGCAAAAGGAGCCCCAACCAAGTGTTGAGTGCATACTATACTGTACATGGACAGGACATACTTTTCAGTAAGCCAACATTTATGTATTAATAATCATTTTTGTATTGGTTTTATGTATTATTCTAATTATATGAGATACTGCATTTGGGTTTTCACTAGCTGTAAGCCATAATTATCAAAATTAAAAGAAAGAAATGCTTGAAATATATCACTCTGTGTAACGCATCTATATAAAATATATGAGTTTCACTTTTTGAATTGAATTGCTGAAATAATTAAACTTTTTGATGATGTTCAAATTTTATGAGATGCACCTGTATATTGTTCTTTTTTAAATGCCACTTTATGCACTGAAATACCTCCTTACACCCAGTCTATCTGGACAGCATGGTCACCTGCGGACTTGGCACCATCCAGAGGCAGTTTATCTCTTCAACAAGATATAGAAGCAAAATCCAATGTAATTTTACTTCAGCTAATTGCAGTACAGAGTATGTTTTTGAAGTATTTTGCAGTATAAGAAGACAATGGGGTTGATTTACTAACACTGGAGAGTGTAAAATCTGGTGCAGCTGTGCATGGTAGCCAATCAGCTCCTAACTGGTTTCTATGGAGAGCTGCACCAGATTTTGCACTCTCCAGTTTTAGTAAATGAACTGCAATTATTTTCCTGAACCCTATCTCTGTAAATAACTAGCACTTACTGAGGAAATGTGGGGAGGGTCTAGCTTAGGACTAAACTGACTAGTCCTAAATAGGAGGGGGGATGATACCAAAATCCCATTGCCAACATGCTACAAAACATTAACAACCTCATGCAGTTAAATACAACACAGAAAAACTACATGAAAGTAGGGCAAAACATATGTTGTTACACAGCATTTCCTTGACATACTATATAATTCATAAAAATAAATACATACATAATATATAATATATATATATATATATATATATATATATATATATAGATATATATAGATATATATTATCTGGAAGGCCATCATATTTATAAAAACATGAGAGATTCTGCAATCAGTGATTTATCTATCGTGAAGAGTTAAGAATCAGAATGCACCAGGAATTCAAGAATGTAGCTACTGATACCATCTGTAGACCCCCATTCTGCTGTGCATACAACTTTCACATGCAGAATAAAGTATTCTGTAGTCTGCTACAAATTTAGAAATAATCAAAGAAGCCAAGTTTAAAAAAAAAAAAAAAAGTTACAATTGTGTCAAAATGTTTTAATAACTCTGAAAAATAAGTTTGAAATTAAATCAGATGGCTAGGAGAAAGAAAAGTTGGGTTTCTAATAATAGTATGCTATACAGACAGTGAATTATGGTGAGAGGTGTTTATACATGCATAAAACTGCAATTATATTTGTTGAACTTGCTATAGTCCCATAGTGAAAGTATTAATTTCATGTACGGTTTGCAAAAAGAGACCAGACTCTGTAAATCTTTTTTACTCCAGAGGAACCCTTAAAATAATTTTTTTGCCCTGTGTGCCCTCAGACCCTTACGGGATATTTTTATATGGTATGCCAATGTTCAAGAATACATTTTGGGGGGCGTGGCCGGCACGCAAGAGGAATGGACTCTTGATCGGAGAGCTCCTCTCACAGGATCGTAATCCCCAGCATCTGTCAGTATCTCGGCGACCAGCAGAGACACTGCTCGGCATACCCTGGAGCGGTATGTCATCGAAGAGGAATGTCGACTGGCATCTCACTAAGCTTACGGCCTTCATGTATCAGCCGGCCGGTGTTGTGCTGAAATCGGTTTCCCCAAAGAAACCAGTTCCCCCTTGCTTTCGCCTGTGATCGGAACTCCGCCCCTCCAGCCCGATGCAATCTAGCCCTCTCAGCTTTGCCTCTCCAGCCGATCATTACTCCGCCCCATTGTCTCCTTGTGGAATCTATTTACAAAACATTACAGCACTTTATTCACCCTGATCCCGCCCCCGTGCGCGCCCCCGATGCAGCCATTCAGTTTGTGGATAATAGTGAAACATTAAACACACGTATATGAGATGATATAATGGCACACATACATGTTACATGTATGTGAAGATGAGAGGCTCTATTCAATGCAAATACCATCACTAGAAGGCAGAAAATGATCACACACAGACATGAAGGGTATACAAAGTGTTGTCACCCTCCCTGGACTCTCTCAGTAACTCTGCTGCTGTCAGATTTGGTTTCTCCAGCTTTTCAAGGGTTAACCCCTTCGTGTCCTTTTCTGACATTTGCTGCTTGCAAGAAAACATCTGTATTTTTGGCTAGAGAATTTCTTAGAACCTCAAACATTATATATATATTTTAGCCTAAAGAATAAAATGGCGGTCGTAGCAATATTATATGTTGCACAGTATTTGCATAGCGGTCTTTCAAACACAATATATTTTGTGAATAAATACACTTTCATGAATTAGAAAAAAACAAATCTGTAGAGTAAGTCCAATTTTTTGTATAATGTGAAAGATGATTTTACACCGAGTAACTAGATACCTAAAATGTCATGCTTTAAAACTGCACACATTAGTGGAATGGCGACAAACTACGGTGCTTAAAAATCTCCATAGGCGAAGCTTTAAAAAATTGTAATGGTTACCAGTTTAGAGTTACAGAGGAGGTCTAGCACTAGAATTATTGCTCTCACTCTAATGATCGCAGACAATACCGCACGTGTGGTTTGAACACCGTTTACATATGCCGGTGCAAATTAACTGCTTCCGGACCAGCCGCCACATTTTACTACGGCACGCTGGCTCTCCCACGCGAACCGCCGTAGTATTACGGCAGCTTGCGGGAGCAGTACTGGGCGCGCGTGCTGCCGGTGGCGCGAGCCCATGCCCATTCTCCTCCCCTGCACTTCGACTACGGGTCCTGTGGCTGCAATGGCCGCCGGGAACCCGACGATCGCTGCAGGGAGTGACAGAAGGTGGTATGTCATTGTAAACACGGCACGCGGCTCCTCTGTCACTGACAGAAACAGGGCTCCTGTCATCCTGTGATTTCAGATCACAGGAGCCCTGCTTCTATGTTCACTATCTACCCCCCCCACAGTTAGAATCACTCCCTAGGTACACATTTAACCCTTTGATCACCCCTGGTGTTAACCCCTCCACTGCCAGTGCCATTAGTACTGTAACAGTGCACCCCCCAAAAGTGTCAGTTAGGGTTCCGATCTGTCCGCCTCAATGTCACAGTCCCGCTAAAAATCTTTCCACTAGTTTGTAGACATGATAACTTTTGCGCAAACCAATCAAAATACACTTATTGTGATTTTTTTACCAAAAATATGTGGCAGAATACTAATTGGCCAAAAATTATGAAATAATTCGATTTTTTAATTTTTTTTATTGGGAATGTTATATAGCAGAAAGTGAAAAATACTGCTTTTTTTTTTTCAAAATTGTCGCTCTTTTTTTGTTTATAGCGCATGATCAAAAAATCGCACTGGTGATCAAATACCACTAAAAGAAAGCTCTGTTTGTGGGTCAAAAAGAACATAAATTGTATTTGAGTACAGCGTCCCACGACCGCGCAGTTGTCAGTTAAAATAACGCAGTGCGGAATCACAAAAAGTGGCCTGGTCATTAAGGGGGCAAATCCTTCTGGTCCAGAAGTGATTATATATGCATTCGCTTCTATGCACAAACACGGAGGTGCAAGGCACTTTATATATTCTTTTTTTTTTACACAGTCCCTTTTAAAAAAAAAAATGTAAACATCCCCTGTGACAGTAATAGACAGTGACAGGTACTCTTTATGGAGGGATCTGGGGCCTAAAAGACCCCAAACCCCTCCTCTGCACTTCAAAGTATTCAAAACACCAAGTTTGGCTGTTTTGAATGCTGTAACTTTTTTTTTAAATCTGGGGACTTTAATGCTCAAGTAACCGAAAGTGATGTCATGACATCGCGTCTCGGTTTCTACATGGGAGACCCAATCAGAGCCCAATCTGGCTTTGTTTGGCTCTTTGGCCAGCCAGTGGACATGACAGCAGGTAGATCGCTTCCCCCAGTGGGACTGGAGAGCTGTGGAAGGCTGTGGGTCCCTGCCCATTCCAATCCAAGTGGCTACTCAGCCACATTGGTTATTATTGCAGGAAAGCTAACCGCCGGCTCCAAACAACGGTACCGGGGTGATCCCTGTAGCTGCAGGCATAACCCCGGGACAACCCGTTGAAACCCCTTGGCTTCATATTTGCAATCCCTCAGCGTGAAGGGGTTAAACTGATTCGGACCCCCTCCCCTTACCTGAGTGGCCATCACTTGTGCCATCCCAAATTAAAGTATGCTCACCCTTTTTCAACTTCCAGGGGAAACCGACTCTGATAACAAGCTGCCTATTGCTATCAGATCTGGTTCCCCCCCCACCAATAGAGCTTCCATAGCAATTGATGGGTTAAAAGCACTTGTTTATGGTTTCCCTGACTGCTGCATATTCCGTATAGACCATCCTCACTCTTCTTTCTTTCATTTGTCCCTTTCTGTCCAGGGGAAACCGATTCTGATAACAAGCTGCCTATTGCTATCAGATCTGGTTTCCCCCCACCAATAGAGCTTCCATAGCAATTGAAGGGTGAAAAACACTTGTTTATGGTTTCCCTGACTGCTGCATATTCCGTATAGACCATCCTCACTCTTCCTTCTTTCATTTGTCCCCTTCTGTCCAGGGGAAACCGATTCTGATAACATGCTGCCTATTGCTATCAGACCTGGTTTCCCCACCCAATGGAGCTTCCATGGCACTTGATGGGTGAAAAACACTTGTATGTAGTTTCCCTGACTGCGCCATATTCCACATAGACCATCCTCACTCTTCATTCTTTTATTTGTCCCTTTTTGTCCAGGGGAAAGCGATTCTGATAACAAGCTGCCTATTGCTATCAGATCTGGTTTCCCCCCACCAATAGAGCTTCCATAGCAATTGAAGGGTGAAAAACACTTGTATATGGTTTCCCTGACTGCTCCATACTCTGTATAGACCATCCTCACTGTTCTATTTTTCATTTGTCCCTTTCTATCCAGGGGAAACCGATTCTAATAGCAAGCTGCCTATTGCTATCAGATCTGGTTTCCCCTCCCAATAGAGCTTCCATGGAACTTGATGGGTTAAAATCACTTGTATATGGTTTCCCTGACTCATCCATACTCCGTATAGACCATGCTCACTCTTCCTTCTTTCATTTGTCCCTTTCTGTCCAGGGGAAACCGATTCTGATAACATGCTGCCTATTGCTATCAGACCTGCCACCCCCCCCCCTTCCCACCATTAGAGCTTCCATGGCACTTGATGGGTGAAAAACACTTGTATATGGTTCCCTGACTGCTGCATATTGCGTATAGACCATCCTCACTCTTCCTTTTTTCATTTGTCCCTTTCTGTCCTGGGGAAACCGATTCTGACAACAAGCTGCCTATTGCTATCAGATCTGGTTTCCCCCCACCAATAGAGCTTCCATAGCAATTGAAGGGTGAAAAACACTTGTATATGGTTTCCCTGACTGCTCCATACTCCGTATAGACCATCCTCGATCTTCCTTCTTTCATTTATCCCTTTCTATCCAGGGGAAACCGATTCTGATAGCAAGCTACTTATTGCTAGCAGATCTGGTTTCCCAACCCAAAAGAGCTTCCATGGCACTTGATGGGTTAAAAGCACTTGTGTATGGTTTCCCTGACTGCTCCATACTCCGTATAGACCATCCTCACTCTTCCTTCTTTCATTTGTCCATTTCTATCCAAGGGATACCGATTCTGATAGCAAGCTGCCTATTGCTATCAGATCTGGTTTCCCCACCCAATAGAGCTTACATGGCACTTGATGGGTTAAAAACACTTGTATGTAGCTTCCCTGACTGCACCATACTCCACGTAGATCATCCTCACTCTTCCTTCTTTTATTTGTCCCTTTTTGTCCAGGGGAAACCGATTCTGATAACAAGCTGCCTATTGCTATCAGATCTGGTTTCCCCCCACCAATAGAGCTTCCATAGCAATTGAAGGGTGAAAAACACTTGTATATGGTTTCCCTGACTGCTCCATACTCCGTATAGACCATCCTCACTCTTCCTTTTTTCATTTTTCCCTTTCTATCCAGGGGAAACCGACTCTGATAGCAAGCTGCCTATTGCTATCAGATCTGGTTTCCCCACCCAATAGAGCTTCCATGGCACTTAATGGGTTAAAAGAACTTGTATATGGTTTCCCTGACTGCTCCATACTCCATATAGACCATCCTCACTCTTCCTTCTTTCATTTGTCCCTTTCTGTCTAGGGGAAATTAATTCTGATAACAAGCTGCCTATTGCTATCAGATCTGGTTTCCCCTCCCAATAGAGCTTCCATGGCACTTGATGGGTTAAAATCACTTGTATATGGTTTCCCTGACTGATCCATACTCCATATAGACCATCCTCACTCTTCCTTCTTTCATTTGTCCCTTTCTGTCCAGGGGAAACCGATTCTGATAACATGCTGCCTATTGTTATCAGACCTGCCAACCCCCCTCCCACCATTAGAGCTTTCATGGCACTTGATGGGTGAAAAACACTTTTATATGGTTCCCTGACTGCTGCATATTCCGTATAGACCATCCTCACTCTTCCTTTTTTCATTTGTCCCTTTCTGTCCAGGGGAAACCGATTCTGACAACAAGCTGCCTATTGCTATCAGATCTGGTTTCCCCCCACCAATAGAGCTTCCATAGCAATTGAAGGGTGAAAAACACTTGTATATGGTTTCCCTGACTGCTCTATACTCTGTACAGACCATCCTCGATCTTCCTTCTTTCATTTATCCCTTTCTATCCAGGGGAAACCGATTCTGATAGCAAGCTGCCTATTGCTATCAGATCTGGTTTCCCCACCCAATAGAGCTTCCATGGCACTTGATGGGTTAAAAGCACTTGTGTATGGTTTCCCTGACTGCTCCATATTCCGTATTGACCATCCTCACTCTTCCTTCTTTCATTTGTCCCTTTCTATCCAGGGGAAACCGATTCTGATAGCAAGCTGCCTAATGCTATCAGATCTGTCCCCCCCCCCCAAATAGAGCTTCCATGGCACTTGATGGGTGAAAAACACTTGTATATAGTATCCCTGACTGTGCCATACTCCATATAGACCATCCGCACTCTTCCTTCTTTCATTTGTCCCTTTTTGTCCAGGGGAAACCGATTCTGATAAAAAGCTGCCTATTGCTATCAGATCTGGTTTCCCCCCCACCCAATAGAGCTTCCATAGCAATTGAAGGGTGAAAAACACTTGTATATGGTTTCCCTGACTGCTCCATACTCCTTATAGACCATCCGCACTCTTCCTTCTTTCATTTGTCCCTTTTTGTCCAGGGGAAACCAATTCTGATAACATGCTGCCTATTGCTATCAGACCTGGTTTCCTCACCCAATGGAGCTTCCATGGCACTTGATGGGTGAAAAACACTTGTATATAGTTTCCCTGACTGCTCCATACTCTGTATAGACCATCCTCACTCTTCCTTCTTTCATTTGTCCCTTTCTGTCCTCTATTGCTATCAGATCTAGTTTCCCCATCCAATAGAGCTTCCCCAATAGACCCGATAGAGTCTGTTTCCCCTGGACAGAAAAGGTCCGGGGAAAGAAGGAGGAGTGAGGATGATTTATCCAAAGAGTAAAGCAGTCACGGAAACCATACAGAAGTGATTTTAACGTTTGAAGTGCTGTGGATGTTATATTGGGGGGAAACCATATCTGATAGCAATAGGCAGCTTGTCATCAGAATGGGTTTTCCCTGTATAGAAAGGGACAAATTAAAGAAGGAAGAGTGTGAATGGTCTTTACGGAGTATGGAGCAGTCAGGGAAACCATATACAAGTGTTTTTCACCCATCAAGTGCCATGGAAGCTCTATTGGGGGGGGGGGGGGCAGATCTGATAGCAACAGACAGCTTGTTATCAGAATTGGTTTCCCCTGGATAGAAAAGGACAATTGAAAGAAGGAAGAGTGAGGATGGTCTATACGGAGTATGGAGCATTCAGGGAAACTATATACAAGTGTTTTTCACCCATCAAGTGCCATGGAAGCTCCATTGGGTGGGGAAATCAGGTCTGATAGCAATAGGCAGCTTGTTATCAGAATCAGTTTCCCCTGGACAGAAATGAACAAGTGAAAGAAGGATGGTCTATACGGAGTATGAAGCAGTCAGGGAAACAATATACATACAAGTGTTTTCCACCCATCAAGTGCCATGGAAGCTCTATTGGGGGGGGGGGGGGGGACCAGATCTGATAGCAACAGACAGCTTGTTATCAGAATCGGTTTCCCCTGGATAGAAAGGGACAAATGAAAGAAGGAAGTATGAGGATGGTCTATACGGAGTATGGAGCATTCAGGGAAACTATATACAAGTGTTTTTCACCCATCAAGTGCCATGGAAGCTCCATTGGGTGGGGAAATCAGGTCTGATAGCAATAGGCAGCTTGTTCTCAGAATCAGTTTCCCCTGGACAGAAATGAACAAGTGAAAGAAGGATGGTCTATACGGAGTATGAAGCAGTCAGGGAAACAATATACATACAAGTGTTTTCCACCCATCAAGTGCCATGGAAGCTCTATTGGGGGGGGGGACCAGATCTGATAGCAACAGACAGCTTGTTATCAGAATCGGTTTCCCCTGGATAGAAAGGGACAAATGAAAGAAGGAAGTATGAGGATGTTCCATACAGAGTATGGAACAGTCAGGGAAACTATATACAAGTGTTTTTCACCCATCAATTGCTATGGAAGCTCTATTGGGTGGGAAACCAGATCTGATATCAGAAATGTTTCTGTGAGTTTCCCTGCTTTCCTTCCCCAGAATGAGTCCTGGGAAGGGGAAAAAGGGTGAACATACTTTAGTTGGGGTGGCACAAGTGATGGCCACTCAGGTAAGGGGAGGGGGGTCCGAATCGGTTTAACCCCTACACGCCGAGGGATTGCAAATATGAAGCCTCAGTTTCAAGGTGTTGTACCAGGGTTATGCCTGCAGCTACAGGGATCAGCCCGGTACCATTGTTTGGAGCCGGCGGTTAGCTTTCTTGCAATAATAACCGATGAGGCTGAGTAGCCGCTTGGTTGTTATTAAAGGGAATGGGCGGGGACAACAGGGACAACCCCCACGGCCTTTCACAGCTCGCCCGGCTCTCCAGTCCCACCGGGGGGATGCGAGCTACCAGCTGGCACGTCCACCGGCTTGCCAAAGAGCCAAACAAAGCCAGATTGGGCTCTGATCGGGTCCCCCATGTAGAAACCAAGACGCAATGTCATGATATCACTTTAGTTTACTGGAGCCTTAAATTCCCCAGATTTAAAAAAAAAAAAGTTACAGCATTCAAAACAGTCAAACTTGGTGTTTTGAATACTTTGAAGTGCAGAGGAGGGGTTTGGGGTCTTTTAGGCCCCAGATCCCTCCATAAAGAGTACCTGTCACTGTCTATTACTGTCACAGGGGATGTTTAAATTTTATTTTTTTAAAGGGACGGTGTAAAAAAACAAAATTATAAAGTGCCTCATCCCTCCGTGTTTCTGCACAGAAGCGAATGCATATATAATCACTTCTGGACCAGAAGGATTTGCCCCCTTAATGACCAGGCCACTTTTCATGATTCCGCACTGCGTTACTTTAACTGACAACTGCGCGGTCGTGGGATGCTGTACCCAAATACAATTTATGTTCAATTTGACCCACAAACAGAGCTTTCTTTTAGTGGTATTTGATCACCTGTGCAATTTTTTGATCATGCGCTATAAACAAAAAAAGAGAGACAATTTTGAAAAAAATGCAGTATTTTTCACTTTCTGCTATCTAACATTCCCAATAAAAAAAATTTAAAATTGAATTATTTCATCATTTTTGGCCAATTAGTATTCTGCCACATATTTTTGGTAAAAAAAATCCCAATAAGTGTATTTTGATTGGTTTGCGCAAAAGTTATCGCGTCTACAAACTAGTGGAAAGATTTGTCATTTTAATTTTTTTTACTAGTAACGGTGGCGATCTGCGATTTTTAGCGGGACTGTGACATTGCGGCAGACAGATCGGAACCCTAACAGACACTTTTGGGGGGTGCACTGTTACAGTACTAATGGCACTGGCAGTGAAGGGGTTAACACCAGGGGTGATCAAAGGGTTAAATGTGTACCTAGGGAGTGATTCTAACTGTGGGGGGGGGGGGTAGATAGTGAACATAGAAGCAGGGCTCCTGTGATCTGAAATCACAGGATGACAGGAGCCCTGTTTCTGTCAGTGACAGAGGAGCCGCGTGCCGTGTTTACAATGACATACCACCTTCTGTCACTCCCTGCAGCGATCGTCGGGTTCCCGGCGGCCATTGCGGCCACGGGACCCGTAGTCGAAGGGCGGGGGAGGAGAATGGGCGTGGGATCGCGCCTCCGGTGGCACGCGTGCCCAGTACTGCTCCCTCGAGCTGCCGTAATACTACGGCGGTTTGCGTGGGAGAGCCAGCGTGCCGTAGTAAAATGTTTTGGCTGGTCCGGAAGCAGTTCGTTTGCACCGGCATATGTAAACGGTGTTCAAACTACACATGGGGTATTGTCTGTGATCATTAGAGTGAGAGCAATAATTCTAGTGCTTGACCTCCTCTGTAACTCTAAACTGGTAACCATTAAAATTTTTTAAAGCATCGCCTATGGAGATTTTTAAGCACCGTAGTTTGTCGCCATTCCACTAATGTGTGCAGTTTTAAAGCATGACATTTTTAGATATGTAGTTACTCGGTGTAAAATCATCTTTCACATTATACAAAAAATTGGAATAACTCTACAGTTTTGTTTTCTTCATGAAAGTGTATTTATTCACAAAATATATTGCGTTTGAAAGACCGCTATGCAAATACTGTGCGACATATAATATTGCTACGACCGCCATTTTATTCTCTAGGCTAATATATATATATATATATATATATATATATATATGGACAGTAAGGAGTGATAAATATATGAAAAATTAAAATCCTATAAATACACTCACCCTGCGCTAAAATCAATAAGAAGGCACAAGAATAAAATCAATAATAACGACTTGACGTCAAAGCAGCTGCTATAAAGGATAAGATCAACTACAAAAAGGTGTCCGATAATATTAAGAAGCAAAATAATATATTCAAACACTAGCAGCGCTAAATGAACAAACTAAGGAATAATTTGGGGCTCTCTGTGGAAGTCGGAGGACGAAACGCGTCAGAGCCGTCGTGCGCGGTCGCATAAGGACATCTACATATACGCCGGAGCCCTCTCCAGATTGCACAAGGTTTGGTACAGAGGGATCCAGCGGAATTTACATTATGTTTTACTCAATGCCTTCACTATTCATTATTTCCTGTAAGTAGACATCCTGAGGGGAGCGGGGCTACTTTTGGTTGTTTTAGTGTTTAATAAACGTTATTGGCGGAATTACACTATTGTCGCCCCACTCTTGTTCACTTACATGTTTTGTTGGCAACGGAGGAGATTGTACAGCCAAATAGAGGAAAAGTGGTCCAGTGTCCAATGTTGGAATCTAGTGGTGGAATTCCTTGAAGGATCTTGATTCACCATTCTCTGGTGAGTTTTAAGAATAGGGGGGGGAGCACAAAGTGGTGGTGGAAATCGGGTGCTACGGCCAGGACCCCTCACACCCTCCCTGTGATAAAAGGATTGCGTCTAACCAACTCACCACATGACCTGGAAATACCCATTTAAGGACTTTGGATTTTATTCCTTAGTTTGTTCATTTAGCGCTGCTAGTGTTTGAATATATTATTTTGCTTCTTAATATTATCGGACACCTTTTTGTAGTTGATATATATATATATATATATATATAATGTTTGGGGTTCTAAGAAATTCTCTAGCCATAAATACAGATGTTTTCTTGCAAGCAGCAAATGTCAGAAAAGGACATGAAGGAGTTAACCCTTGAAAAGCTGGAGAAACCAAATCTGACAGCAGCAGAGTTTCTGAGAGAGTCCAGGGAGGGTGACAACACTTTGTATACCCTTCATGTATGTGTGATCATTTTCTGCCTTCTAGTGATGGTATTTGCATTGAATAGAGCCTCTCATCTTCACATACATGTAACATGTATGTGTGCCATTATATCATCTCATATACGTGTGTTTAATGTTTCACTATTATCCACAAACTGAATGGCTGCATCGGGGGGGGGGGGGCGCACGGGGGCGGGATCAGGGTGAATAAAGTGCTGTAATGTTTTGTAAATAGATTCCACGGAGATACAATGGGGCGGAGTAATGTTCGGCTGGAGAGGCAGAGCTGGGAGGGCTAAATTGCATCAGGCTGGAGGGGCGGAGATCCGATCACAGCCTAAAGCAAGGGGGAACTGGTTTCTTTGGGGAAACCGATTTCGGCACAACACCAGGAGGCACAGTAATGATGGCACCATGGCCGTCATGTGCTCAGCTCCTCCAGTTGTGATCCCTTCTCTGCATCAAGATTCCAGCGGCACGGGGAAGGAGCATACAGTGGGATCCATAAGCCCCAGGATGGACTCACCACGGTTCCCACCAGCATCCCCCATCTTCAACAGCCCAGCCAAGGCACGAATGAGATTAGACACACATACAGGGCCATCAGAGGTGAGTCAAATACATCCATTAACCCTACAGCCACCTCAATCAGATGCCATAGCCTTCTTCCCCACTGAAGGACAGCCCATGCTGGACTCCACTATGAAGGACATCCTGATATCCTTAAGGAGTTCATTACAGGCAGACATGCTGTCTATTATGCAGAGATTTGTTAACAGTATTCATGTATTAGAATAAAGAGTCACACATATTGAATCTAACATTGGGGATATCACAACTACTGTTAATGACGCTATTCACACCCAGGATGAACAAGTAGCGGATAATAAATGGATCAAAGATAAATTGACAGATCTAGATCCAGATCTATCCCTATATGCACGTGGAATGATTAAAGCTTTACTGCCAGACCTGAAAAACATCAAATTGGTCATTGACCATATACACAGGCTCCCAAAACCTACATTTCTATCAGAATCAGTTCCCAGAGACGTCATTCTGCAAATCCATTTCTATCATGTAAAAGAGTAGATACTGCAAAAAGAAAGATCCATGGAAAGCCTACCAGTCCCATACAACAAACTTCAAATATTCGCAGACCTTTCGCAACATGCCCTCAATCATCGGAGACAGCTTAATACTGTTACCAAGGCACTTCGCAACCATCACATCCAGTATCAGTGTCTATCAATTATAACAGATCCAAACACATTGTGATATCCATTCACGACAGCATGCAAATATTACAATGCTGCGGGATAATCCCCGACACTGTACACTCCATGCCTATGGATCACAGCCCCGCTGTAAGGCAACAAGTGGTTCCATTACCCCAACGGTCGACCAAATCGCACACTCACTGAAGCACTACCGAGAACTACATACCCTTTCTGGATCCTGTACTATGAGATTCCTCACCTGTTTCTTGGTCTAACTTTTTGGCTTTTTTTATTTCTTAGTTTTTCTTTTTGGCTGTTCTGCATAGTGAGCATTGTGCACTCATTCATAGCTGGTCTTATCTTGCATTGCTCTGCACCTTGTGTACCTCTGTTCTTCCTACAGTCCTACTGAGAACAGCCTCTGTTAAGTGATACTCCCGATAAAAACAGTTCTTCACCCTAATAATCTGACACATATATTGGTACATCTTGTATCGTAGTAGTAATTCTCAACTATCACTGTGACAAATATGACCGTAAAAATCCTTTCACTCAATGCAAATGGGTTAAACCACCCTGCAAAGAGATCATCCCTATGGAAACTAGCAGCTGAATCCAAATGTGACATAATGTGTATACAGGAGATGCATTTCCATGCCTCTAACCCACCTTCATGCACTAACAAGAATTTTAACACGATATACAGTATACCACCAACGCTCCGGAAAAAAAAAAGTGCTTATTGCCATCAGGAACTGCCTTAACTTTCAGCTGGATTCCTGCACTACTGATACGGAAGGACGTTACATCATCCTAATATGTAACATAAACAATGCACCCTATACCATTGTATCCAGATACGCTCCTAACATTCATCAGTTAAGATTCCTGCGCAAACTCCACAAGAAATTCTGTGAAGTACAAAAAGGATCTATTATATAGTGTGGAGACTTTAACATTACCCCAGACCCACACTTAGACTCAACTGCCCATCTCAAAAGAGGAAAACTGACACTCAACCCACTCTTACAATCTGCACACCTGTTTGACGTTTGGAGGTGCCATCACGTAGAGGAAAGAGACTTTACAATCTTCTCTTCATGCCCCAACTCCTGCTCAAGGATTGACCTCTTTTTAACAGACCAGGGGACTCTGCAAAAAATCTCCTGCTCGTCCATTCTCCCCAGTACATGGTCGGACCATTCTCCAATATGTATGACTATTGAAGACAACCCCTTCTCTTCACCAGTATCCCTTTTGGCTGATGAACATCAGGATTCTGCAAATTAACCCATACTTACTCTGTTCCCAACTGGAGGACTTCTTCAGGTTAAAAAAAAAGACTCAGTATCAGACCCTCATACTCTCTGGGCCGCACATAAAGACTTTATGCGTGGAATATTGATTCAAGTGGGGGCTAGAGTAAAAAGGCAAAGGAAGCAGCACATTGCCAACCTCGTCACTGACATTCAAATAACTGACTCACTCAAAAAACAATTACCGAATACAGAACTTAAATCTAAACTCCTACGAATTAAGATCATTATTACTAGAAAATTTTGAAAAAAACTCAAAAGCGACTTAAATTTGCACTTTTACGTCAATGGCAACAGGGCAAGTAGATTGCTAGTAAATCAGGTCAAAGGGAGTAGGACCAAAACTCACATCCCCTACATTTACCATCCTATCACCAAACAAAAGGTCTTAGACCCACAGGCCATAGCAAATGCCTTTAGCGCATATTACGGAACCCTCTATAACCTGAAAGATGACCACACCCAGGCCCAACCTAATGGACTCTCTATCCAAGCATTCTTTAATTCCATTCAGCTTCCAAACCTCCTGACCAACTATCTAAAGTTAACTCTCCCTTCACATCAGAAGAAATAGGAGTAGTTATAGATGCACTTCCAAACAAGAAAGCCCCAGGCCCGGATGGTTTTGTAGGGGAATACTACAAACAATTCAAACTGATCCTCTTGGATCACATGACCCACATTTTCAATGCTGCTGCTTCCTCTGCCTCATTTCCGACAGAAATGCTTGAAGCTTTGAACAACACGCTGCCGAAGCCAGGGAAGGAGCCTACTTCCTCACAAAACATTAGGCCCATATCCTTGCTCAATCACAACACTAAAATTTACGCAAAAGTGATAGAGAATAGAATAATTGATTTACTCCCAACTCTAATTCACCCCAACCAATCAGGATTCACTAAAGGGAGGCAAAGGTCTGACGCAACCCACAGAATGGTCAATATCATCCATTGTGCTGAGCATAGGAAAATGCCTTCTCTGCTTCTATCCTTGCAAACAGAGAAGGCATTCAATAGAGTTCACTGGCTTTACCCTGAAAAAAACTTTGAGCAAATTTGGTTTCCAGGGTCACATTCTTTCGGGAATTATGACATTATATTACTGTCCATCTGCTGAAGTGTATTGCTCCTCCATGCTCTCTAAGCCCTTACCTGGGTGTTAAGCTGACTAAATCAGTGTCATCCCTCTACCAAGCAAATTTTACCCCATTCTTGCATACTCTACATAGTGAATTAGAGGGTATTTCCTAATATTGCAGACATAGACTGGCGGTTGGTCCATGCTCACAGGTCACTGGCCCCCAAACCTCCCGCAGGGGCCAGACCCAGGGATGTGGTGGTTTGCTTTCACTACTATGATAGCAAGGAGGCCCTCTCCTTGGCTACCCACAACTGACCCCACATTGAATATAAGGGTGACAAGATTCAAATTTTCAGTGATTTATCCCCTATCACATTGGCGAAGATGTGCTCCCTGTGTCCTATCACTACCCATCTCCAATCTCATAAAGTCCCATACTACTGGGGCTTTCTTTTCCGGCATGAATGTGATGCCTTCCTCAAGAGCCTAGGTCTCCCTCCACTTCCAGCTGAAGAGGCTCCTCCACTGCCCTCCACACCTCAAGCTCTCTTGGCACCTTCCAGGATTTGGACCCCTGTTTGAGGACCCTCGAAGAAGACCTCCTCCACTCCCCAACGTTCCCATCTGAGCAAGTATCCCACCTGACTTCCTCCACGTCTGCTCCCTGGGATTCAGCTTTGGCCTTAGGCCCTACGAACTTGCCATGGTTCCTATTCATTTTCCTCTTTGAGGGCTACTGGACTGACAGCAGGCCCTTATGGCCCACTCCAGAGGTAGTAATGTTTATTGTTTTTTCTTTTTGTTCTTTTTGCCCTGATTGTTGGGTAGGGGAGGGGAGCTGTGACCACTCTCTCCCTGTCTTGTGGTGCAGCCATGTCTCCACACACACCAAGTGGCTTTGCCCACGGGTTCCCGAGGCTTTTTTATTCCTTGGGTTTTTCACTGTTTGGAATTTTTTTTCCTTGCCATTTAGGCCTTTGAGGGCTTGTGTTTGTTTTTGCTTCTGACAATTTCATGAGTCTTTTCTTTTTCTTTATTTTTTCTTGTATGACCTTTTTTTTCGGCTACAATCTCCCTTTTTGTATAACCTGGGGATGCCCCTGTCCCCTCTAGGTTCCAAGGGCCTTTTGTTTTTTCACACCTATGGCTTTAAAACTTTTATCCTACAATGTTAAAGGACTGAACTCCTTTAAGAAACAATGGACTGCTCTAAAAGAGCTTAGGGAGTCCGGAGCCAATGTGATCCTGTTCCAGGAGACTCACTTCCACTCTGGAGGCTTCTTCAAGTTTGCCTCCTGCTACTTCCCTCACTCATTTGTAGCATCGGACTCATCCGGGAAAGCAGAGGTGGCGGTTCTCATTAGGCACGCCTGCCCTCTCCGTATTAAGTCTGCCCGTCTTAATCCACATGGACGTTATGTAATTTTGGAATGTGAATATTTGTCTACCCATTTTGTACTTATAAATGTGTATGTTCCTAATACTGGGCAGATGGGGTTTCTTTCTGATGCTCTAGAGCTTTTGGAGAAATCCCCTCACCCATTCACTATAATATGAGGTGACTTCAATGTGGTCTCCTCATCACGAGATAGGAGATCCCTGTTCCACACTGGATCCCCCTCCCTAACCCAGTCCTTATCCGCCTCTTTCCGGAGGCTGATACAGAATCACCGCCTACTTGATGCTTGGGGGATTAAACACCCGACTGGCAAACAGTTTTCTTTTTTTTCTTCTTCACATAAGATGTTTTCCAGGTTAGACAATTTTTTTTGTTTCTGCACCACTTTTGACTAATGTAGTGTCATCTGACCTGGGTCAAATTACCTGGACTGATCACGCTCCACTTTCCCTGAATTTATCCCTATCTGGGGCCTTCCCTAGAAAATGCCATTGGCAACTGAATGAGTCCTTGTTGAATCAGACAGCCACTAAAGAAGCCCTCTCACGGGCCCTGTCTGAATTTTTTGAGTTGAATGTAATTCTGTGGAGGGGGAGTCCATCCTGTGGGAGGCCCACAAGGCTTTCTTTAGATGTCAATGTATATCCATTGGCTCTCGCTCTCGCCTGGTCTGGCAGGCTTTCTGCTTTCAAAAGCTCAAACTTCCGCAAGTGCTATACCTCTTCAGATCCATCCTCATACCTCTACCTAAGTCCTTTTTTTATCCCTTCACAAAACTCTAAAGACATTCATCTGACACAATTCCAAACCCAGATGTGCCCAATCAATACTGACTAAACACCGCTCGATTGGGAGTACAGGATACGTTGACTGTAAAGACTACTATCTAGCTTCTATACTGATGCAACTTAAATGTTGGTTTTCTACTGACCATAACTATATATGGAAAGATATAGAATCCTCCCAAGTGCCAGGGCAAGACTTTAAAACATGGTTACTCAGTCAACCAAAACTTAAGCACACCGCCAGAGACCTATCCCCTACTATCGTTGCCACAGTTAAAGCTTTTAACCATCTTATATCGCTTATGCCCCCAAAAAAACCGAGCACAGAGAATCCCGATTCCTATCTCCATATTCTCCATACTTATCCATACTTATCTCTGACCTTTCCACATAATCCTGGCAAGACGCAGGAATAATGCTAGTATCTGACCTGTATGAAGGGACAGTACTTAAACCTTTCCCAACCCTGCAAACAACTTTCTCTCTCCCTAACACAGATTATTAAGTATGCACAAATAACCCACTGCTTACTACGCAATCCCGGTATACATGTCAATATACACGAATCGGCATGGAAATACCTTACACCGAATAGGCCAATAGCAAAAGCATCACCCTGTTTTACCATGTGCTACAAGATAAAAACCTCCTTCCACAAACTACCCCAGATGCGAAAATGGGAAAGGGATTTAGACAAAACTTTTGATGAGCAACAAGGGCTTTATCTTTTAGTTACCAAGCAACCCGCTCTGCCAATCTATGGGAATTAATCTGGAAATTTACCCTCCACTGGTATATTACTCCATCCCAAGCTCACAACTTCAATCCTTCTAACTCCCCCTCCTGCTGGAGGAATTGTAGAACGTGAGGCACTCTTCTCCACATTCTTTGGGAGTGTCATCAACTTTCCACATTCTGGGCAGAAGTGTTCTCACTCCTACAGGATGTCACAAATACCCCCTTTACTCCTTCACCAGAGTTAGTCCTCTTAGGAATAGGAGTCAACAGATTCCCTAAGAAACTACGAAACATAACTATTCATATTTTACTAGCTGCTAGACTTACCGTCACCCGCCACTGGAAAACAACTGACCCAATCACCATTGATAGAGTAATCTCCCTAGTACACACTCATGGTTTTTACGAACGTATGTATGCGGCATCACAGGGCAGGATGACTTCCAGTATCCTAACATAGTCCCCCTGGTTTAGATGGTACGAGCAAAACTCCCGTGGCTCCCCTGCCTAATCCTTGATACACCCTGCCTAGTCACTAATATCTGTTATCCATTCCATTGAGCAGGAAAGTATGGAATGCACTATGTCTGATGCAAAACCGGAGACGTCGCCCCAGCCCTGCAGTACAGTTAGTTCCCTTTAGGGGTGCGCGGGTGAGGGGAGAGACTTCCCTGGTATAGGTCTACAACCAACCCTACATTCAAGATTCCAAATACCGTATGGCCTCAATTCATATCCACTCAATTGTATTATTGCTACTCGGTGCGCAATAATAACTACTGTTACAACTTTATGACCAAATGTTGAACTGTTGTTTATGTCTTTGTTACTGTTTGTATTTGCCTTATTTTGAAAATCTAAGAAAAATGATTGAAAGCAAAGAATACATTTTGTTTTCTCTTTTTTTTTTCTTCTTTTCAATTTTCTAATGTCTCTAGTTAAAAAAAAAAAAGAATGGAAGGAATGTATAGGCCTCTGGTAGAAAGACTGTTTACATGTTCATCACAAATTATGGGCCTATGAAACATGGTGCATCACTGACTCTGCATTGTTCTATAGGATGTACTGTTCATGCTTGTTTGTCTTGATTGTCTTTACAATTACTTCCGACATTGTGTTTTAAGGCGTGTTCTGAGATTTCTATTGGTTTTGTACATCCCTTTTTTTTATAAATATAGAATTTACAAAAAAAAATAAATAATTAAATACATTTCATATCTCAGGGAATCTCTGCTAAAATCGAAGCCCAACTCCAGGAAACATTAAAATCCTCCCTTGCATTGGGCTGCAAGCCCACAATGTCAGAGTTAGCTGTCTTTTTCTGTCTAGGGACCTTGAAAAACACTTTTACTTGCAAGATGACCCACTCTCCTATGCTCTGACAGTTCCTTTGCGTCCCCACTTCCAATGCTTTACGCAGTCCCCTAGAGCTTAATTCTTTACCCAGTCCCCTAGACCTAAATTCTTTACCCAGTCCCATAGACCTAAATGAACAGCTTTACCAAGTCCCCTAGATCTAAATGCTTTACCCAGTCCCCTAGACCTAAATGAAAAGCTTTTAGGGAGACTTAAACTTGGCATTCAGTTTTATTTCATGGGGTTTAGTTGGAAAAAACACCCTCCTTACAGAGGTGGTCAAAATGATATCATTACCAGGTAGAGGCACAATCAGATTAGGTTAGTCAGCTACAGCCCCAAAATCCCCTAGCAAACTCTCAAGGAACCCTACAGTTCCACCAAATCTTGAGATTGAGAATGGTTGCCTATTTTTGGGGTCAAGTGATTTTTCTACCTCATAGAGAAAAATAACATGCAACACACATCTAAATGAAAACTAATGAACTCATTTAGTCATTGATTCCCCCAATAATTACATCATAACTACAGCTAATAGATACTAGAACTGTAAAGGGACTAAATTACAGAAGGAAATCCATTACTCTTAGCATTAGCTTTATTCAGGTTACATTCAAATGTGTGTTTTTTGCTGATAAAATAAGTAAATATACAGTGCAGGCATTGGTTTGTCACCTGTGATATAAAACCAATTAGTATGCAGAAGAGTTACAGTTACAGTTTTGGATGGGTACGCGTCTTTGTATTTGATATAGTTTATGATGCAACTTGGAGAGCAGCGAGCCTTGAGGCACTACAATAATTTTGCTATGAAAGCCTATCAAATAGATATGACCTATGTTTTGATAGTTCTCTTGAAAAATAGATTCTATATTTTATAAAAGGCTTTCTGTAAATTTATGGTGTTAATTAATTATAGTAATCATATTAATTGGTTACTTTATGCCATGTGTAGTTATTTTTAACTGTGATTTCAAAAGAAGTATTCCAACTTCAAATTCTTTAAATTATTTTGACATTCAGATACATCTCTTTATCTGTTTGTGAATGTGGGTTGGGGGGAAAAGACACCTTGCTTCTCAGACACCTGACTAATTTTCAGTAGATAGGTTATGGTTCTATCACTGAATAACCTATCTGATTATTAGGTTTTTTAGTATTAAGCTTATACTATATTGTCAAAAGTATTGGGACATCTGCCTTTACACGCACATAAACTTTAATGGCATCCCAGACTTAGTCCATAGGGTTCAATATTCAGTTGACCTACCGTTTGCAGCTATAACAGCTTCAACTCTTCTGGGAGGGCTGTCTAAAAGGTTTAGGAGTGTGTCTATGGGAATGTTTAACCATTCTTCCAGAAGTGCATTTGTGAGGTCAGGCACTGATGTTGGACAAGAAGGCCTGGCTCGCAGTCTCCACTCTAATTCATCCCATTGGTGTTCTATTGGGTTGAGGTCAGGACCTTGTGCAGGCCAGTCAAGTTCTTCCACCCCAAACTCGCTCATCCATGTCATATTGGAATAGGAAGGGCCCATCCCCAAACTGTTCCCTCAAAGTTAATGTCCTAATATTTGCAAAGTTAGGCCAATTTCAAACTGCCGTGCTGTGGTTTGGCCACAGCGTGAGTATACCTTGAATTGTTGTGCAGTTAACTCTCATTATTGACGCATTTTCTGAAAGCGCACCAAAAGTTCTGCTTCTGTGTTTCAACGCACAAAAAAACACACGCCCTATTAGAAAGTCTATGAATCCGCAGTTCTACCACACAAAAACTGCACCAAATTGCAGCTCAGCAATGTGAAACCAACCTTAGAGGAAACAATGGATTTATAAAATGCATATGCATTTGAATTTTGAGCTGATAGGTAGTAGAAATAACTTGAACACACCATAACCAATGACACCATTCACATGCTGTATGTATGCTGAATGCTTCAGGAGATTTTCTTTGATAAACTGCTTGCATCATGCTTCAAACAAGCCAAGAGCAGTAAGCCATAGAGATTTGAAAAGAGCCCAGATGTATGTACATGACTTCTGAATGGTACATAACCATTTTTTTTCTCCAAAATTATATAATTTATCTTTAATAAAAATGAAAAATCCTATGATTACATTATGCAACCTAATTTAAAAAATATATATTTTTTAAATTGTATTATGTTGGTATACCGTATCTATAGCCAATAGAGGGGTTACATTTTTTTTTTTCATTTGTTTTTTAAAAAACTTTAGATCTAATGCTATTCTTTAAAGAAAAAAACAAAACAAAAAAAAAAACATAGTAGTAACC
Source organism: Pelophylax lessonae (assembly GCF_965119305.1). Taxonomy (NCBI): domain Eukaryota; kingdom Metazoa; phylum Chordata; class Amphibia; order Anura; family Ranidae; genus Pelophylax; species Pelophylax lessonae. The sequence goes on along the minus strand of NC_138769.1, from coordinate 499,657,763 downwards.
CTATTGCAATTATAATGATGATACTAATGTGATTACTTTTACCATTGTAATGCAGCCCATTGGATTCTTCCAAAACGTTATCTTCATGGGGGTGAATGAATATTGAAAATAAGGATATAGGTGAATCTGGCACAGAATTAGGGTTTATCCTAAAAAACAACCAAATGTAGGCAAAGTTTATGTACAGTAGCTAGCCATAGTGGAAAACTTCCTAGTTCCCACCAGTTGATCCTGTATCGTGAGACTTGGCTGCATTGCCCAAACCACAGAATCAAGATTACCCTAAAGACAGATGCTGACAACATTAACTAAAGTAAAATACAGTAAATCCCCGCTCCATCGCGGTTCAGTTTTTGTGGTCCCGGTATATTGCGTTTTTTTTTATAATGTTATTTTACTATATAAATCATTAAAAATGAAATATTTTTGTGTTTTCCAAAGCTCTTGCTATGTCTCTCAGTATATTTTATGTGTTTAAATGAGTTTCTATTGTTTTAAAAGTGTGTTTAAAGACCTTAAAATGCTTTTACACGTACAGTGACAGTAAAAAAAACATGCCTACAATGCATTTTAATAGGGTTTTTCTATTTCGCGGATCTTCACTTTTTGCGGCTGGGTCCAGAACGTAACCCCCGCAATGGAGGGGGGTTTACTGTAGTCCATAAGAGTAACATATAAACTTAGCAGTGCCCTAATAATTGATGATTATATACCAGGAAACAATCCAACTCAGTTGAAGTATACATATCAAGTTCAAAGCATACAGACCAAGTTTAAAGCATACCGACCAAGTTCAAAGCAACATCACCACTTAAAATAGGAGAAGACTAGCTGAGGTCATAGTGAAGAGAAATATATCTGACCCAGTAGACTAGCAGCATTCATTATACTAAACAAACTGCTCTTATATTCCAGGAGAGTAAAAGGAATCAGTTTACATGATCAATCACTAAATGCATGTAAATGTAAAGTTACTGATGCAGAGGCAGTCAATGCACAGACACAATCACAAGAGTAAGTGAAAGAAATTTCATTGGTTGAACTAAATGGACTTGTATCTTTTTTCAACCAGACTAAATATGTAACTATGTATATATATATTCACTTATTAATAGGTAGTAGATATCAACAATGGGATCAAAAGCCATGTTTCTAAGAGATAACATGTGAGCTGGATAATATTTTGTGGTGCACAATTAAATGTCTACTAAATTCACAGTTTTTTTTTTTTTAAACAAAACAAACATACAAATAAAGATGGCTAAAAATATCTGCTAAAAGTTTATCAATAGTCAATACTGAAACATTTTACAGAATGATTAAAGGTTGCCATGGGGCTCCTAAACAGCAATCCCTAGGATGTTTACTTCCTTTTGACTACAAGCTATCAATATTGTATAAAAGAAAGTAAATAAAAAAATTATAGATGCTGTGCATTATATATACACGATAAATATAAAAAAAAAAAAAAAAAAAAAAAAGGAAATTAAACAAAATAACAAAATTGTATAGAAAATCGAAAAAATACACCACAATCTTCTGCTATCAGTGTATTTATTGATGCTGCAAGCCTTAAATTTTGGTATCTATTTTGGTTCTCTGCCTCAAACAACAAATCATGCCCATCCACTTAAAAGAGCATTCTATTTTTTTATTCTAGAGATGTGATGGCTTCACTCATAATTATATACTGTACATGTTACTCTACAGCAAGTAGCGGGTGGTCTTCTGTCGTTATCATTGGATCTACAAAATCGAGTGGAATTTAAAGCTAGTACAGCACTGAAACAGCACACTTTATGGATGTATACACACTGCCTTTTATCCCTTGCTAAATTGTAAGTCGTTTTCAATAGAACCTCTATTTGCTGATTCAACATACTACACTATGAGGTTGTTTATTTTTTGGGTACCTGCTGGCTATCTTTTATGGATTGACTTGGTTGGATTTATCTCTTATGCCTTTACTCATGAATTGATCTCTTATGAGGAGACCCAGCCTTGCCAGTATCCTACTGATAGGTTGCTTTAAAGTTTGTCTGTCTGGTAAGCAGTTAAGATTGACTCACTGTGGTGCTGTGTGACCCTTGCACTCATAATTGGTGGGTTTTTTTTTTTTTTTTTGAGAACATTTTATTGGTTTTTCAACAAGTAAAGTTCAATCAGATAAACCATAGTAAAAGTGCAATGTAAACAAGTAAAGGTGACTTTTTTTTCCCTGCATCATTCACTCCAGTCATATGATCCCCCTTCATTTTATCTTACTACACCATGAGTGTCATCTTTTAATTTTTATATTGGATTCTGACCACCTTATCCTCTTTCATTTGAGAAAATTGGGATGTTTAAGCTTCGTTGCCTTGCATGAAGGGATCCTAATCTAATGAAGAGGACCTACTGTTTGGCGTTTTCTCTATGACCGTCTGGTAAGCAGTTGAAAAACTTATCTTGGGTACAGTGTTCATCTGTACAGACGTTGGTGACCGATCCTTCTGCTCTACTGTTTTAAGCACTGCTTATGAACTTTATTTACATGCCCATGACATTGCCACACAAATATATTTTACAGTGCCTTGCAAAAGTATTCGGCCCCCTTGAACTTTTCGACCTTTTGCCACATTTCAGGCTTCAAACATAAAGATATAAAACTGTAATTTTTTTGTGAAGAATCAACAACAAGTGGGACACAATCATGAAGTGGAACTAAATTTATTGGATATTTCAAACTTTGTTAACAAATAAAAAACTGAAAAATTGCACCTGCACTGTGATAGTCTCAGAGGTCCGTTTAAAGCGCAGAGAGCATCATGAAGAACAAGGAACACACCAGGCAGGTCCGAGATACTGTTGTGGAGAAGTTTAAAGCCGGATTTGGATACAAAAATAATTCCCAAGCTTTAAACATCCCAAGGAGCACTGTGCAAGCGATAATATTGAAATGGAAGGAGTATCAGACCACTGCAAATCTATGAAGACCTGGCCGTCCCTCTAAACTTTCAGCTCATACAAGGAAAAGACTGATCAGAGATGCAGCCAAGAGGCCCATGATCACTCTGGATGAACTGCAGAGATCTACAGCTGAGGTGGGAGACTGTGTCCATAGGACAACAATCAGTCGTATACTGCACAAATCTGGCCTTTATGGAAGAGTGGCAAGAAGAAAGCCATTTCTTAAAGATATCCATAAAAAGTGTTGTTTAAAGTTTGCCACAAGCCACCTGGGAGACACACCAAACATGTGGAACAAGGTGCTCTGGTCAGATGAAACCAAAATCAAACTTTTTGGCAACAATGCAAAACGTTATGTTTGGCGTAAAAGCAACACAGCTCATTGCCCTGAACACACCATCCCCACTGTCAAACATGGTGGTGGCAGCATCATGGTTTGGGCCTGCTTTTCTTCAGCAGGGACAGGGAAGATGGTTAAAATTGATGGGAAGATGGATGGAGCCAAATACAGGACCATTCTGGAAGAAAACCTGATGGAGTCTGCAAAAGACCTGAGACTAGGACAGAGATTTGTCTTCCAACAGGACAATGATCCAAAACATAAAGCAAAATCTACAATGGAATGGTTCACAAATAAACATATCCAGGTGTTAGAATGGCCAAGTCAAAGTCCAGATCTGAATCTAATTGAGAATCTGTGGAAATAACTGAAAAGTGCTGTTTACAAACGCTCTCCATCCAACCTCACTGAGCTTGAGCTGTTTTGCAAGGAGGAATGGGCAAAAATTTCAGTCTCTCGATGTGCAAAACTGAGACAAACCCCAAGCGACTTACAGCTGTAATCGCAGCAAAAGGTGGCGCTACAAAAGTATTAACTTATGGGGGCTGAATAATTTTGCACGCCCAATTTTACAGTTTATTATTTGTTAAAAAAGTTTGAAATATCCAATAAATTTTGTTCCACTTCATGATTGTGTCCCACTTGTTGTTGATTCTTCACAAAAAATTACAGTTTTATATCTTTATGTTTGATGCCTGAAATGTGGCAAAAGTTCGAAAAGTTCAAGGGGGCCGAATACTTTCGCAAGGCACTGTATATTCCCTGCACAGAAAACTTCTGATGCTTTGCAGTAATCTGCCTCTAATTTCTGTCTTCAGCATTTGCATAATTTGTATGACTCTCCTACTTGTGACATATCGTAAGTGGTGGTTGCCTGCATCTTTAGCCTAATTTCTGAAAATCAGCTGCAGCAGTGTGGTAAATCAAACTTCTTTCTTGGAGCATCCTGGAGTAAAAGCCACAAGTCCTTGAAATATTCTTTATGGGGCATTTTAGATTCTGTATCATAGAGCATTCATATAATAATGTACCTGTGGTAATGAGCAGCATTAGGCCTAAAAAGGTTTAAAGAGTTCAATGGCAAAGTATTTTCTTATGATTCAGATATATGTACATAGATTACAACTCTGCTGAAAGATACACATAGGCTGACATTCCTGATTTATTAATCTCCTTCTGACAATGCTAATGCCTGGTTTATCTTGCTTGAAAACAATGATTAATTGAGCTGAAACAAGTATGCATCACGTGATGCCAGCACTGCAGATCCCTGTACTTGCTTAAGATCAGGAACACAAAAAAAATATTTCACAAATAGATTAGCATACAAGGCCAGCAACTAGCATTTTTAGGAAGAGAGGTTATCAATTGCAGTCTACAAGTTCACTTCAGTAAGAGTTTATTTTAAAATGAACATGTATGAGTAAGAACATTTTTAAAGAGGCAATCTTGTTGTTGGCGTTACCCCCTACACATACTGTATTCTTCTTTCTAGTTAGTAGAGTCACCTACCACATACACCAAGAATATAATACATGAAATAGGTTTGAGCAACCTTGAAGCTTAGAACTGGAACATAAAATGAGGGATGATCTCTCCAACAAGAAAATAGGCAGCAATAAAAATGAAAGCTGTTAAAATTATTCCTTAGCAAAAAAATCTTTTCATAGTTTTGCACACGCCAAAACAAAATTAAAAAGCCTTTGGAGAGTAAATGTTCAACTCCCCTTCAGATGTGCACATTATATAGGCAAATTGTGTATATACTTGCATGAATATTACATAATATACATTATATGTATTAAATTAATTTGTAGTATAGTCACACACTCACATCTACTTACTGCTGAGACTGCCATTGTCAACCTTTTCATCTGAAAAATGCTAGTTGCTTGGCTTTTAATAATAATCAAATGGCTTTAATAATGTCTAAATCAAATAAAAAAGTATGTAAATTAGTTCATATGAATCAGTGACTAAGAAAATGTTGAAATACTGAGATTCAGCATGAATGCCAAGTAACTAGTGTTTTGATCAGCACTGACAGCCTCTATATTTCTGTATGTAGAGGATTTTTTTAATAATTAGGTAAAAAAGGAACCTTTAGGTTGATTGGGGAAAGGGAGGTATCCACCCTCCAGGCTCGTGCATATTGCTCTGCCCTCCAAGACAGCCCTCCTGCTGCCCCCCCCCCCCCCCAAGAGCCCAGCTCAACTATTTTTGTCCTTTTTCTTTTTTTTTTTTTTCAATAAATTAATTATTTTTAAACAGGTGATTGATGTTCTGAAGATGGGACCTCTAAGACAGTATTCTTTCACAGAATTCAATGAGTGTACATGTGAGAAAAAGTAATATGTACAAAGGATCTAGATTACGTGGTATAAGGATGGCATTATAATCTTGATATCAGACTAGAGAAAACAAAGAAAGCAGATATCACTTATGAGAGAGTCATCATTAAGTCTTCGACATGTTTCTAAAGCCTACGGAGAAGTAGTATTTAGTCTAGAACTCCCAGACACCCTGGATTTTTCAGAGCACATATTAACTGTTTGGAGATTCTATGTTTTTTTTTGTAGACCCATAAATAATCAAGTAGGTCTATTTGTATTGTCCACAGAGTGTGTTTAAGAGTTTTCGCTAGAAGAGTTTTTTTTTTTTTTTTTTTTAATAATTTTTATTGGGTTTTCAGAAAAAAAGAGTAAATACAAACATTGTAAGAAATTACGTCACTTCCATGAATATAACAGCAGTCAACACTGGATGTGAACTCACATCCACAAATTTACATACTTCTATTTGAGAAAGTACCAAAATATTGCAACAACATGCTATTGAACAAATAAAATCTCTTCAATGTACATAACAAATTGTAGACCGCCTCGGCCCTCCGGCCTAGTCGGATCCCACGCGGCCCCCAAGTGGGAACATAATGTAGGGCCGGCCAGGCCCAGGACTCTTTGTGAGGTGGGTGATAACACAAAGAGGGGGTAGGAAAGGTAGGAGAAAAATAAAAAAAGGGAAAGAAAAACATTATATAGAAACAAGTGAGGCACTAGAGTGTAAAATAATTCACTTAGGAAGCTCTATAGGCCTCCCACAACTGCCATCTAGCTTTGAAATTTTGAAACGTCAAGTTAGAACTTGACAGAATGCCTTCGTATTCATGAGATTCATCTACAAGTTGAACAACCTCACGAAGAGAGGGTGATACATTGCTCTTCCAGTGGCGAGCTATGACCAGTCTCGCAGCATATAGAATATGCTGTACTACTATTCTGCAAGTTGGTGGAAACCAATCCAGCCCAATACCCAGTAGTGCCAGCTCAGGATTCAGTTTATTCAGGACACCTGTGACCTCGGCTATCAGCCTGTGTACCGATGACCAATAACTCCTCAGAGACATGCATGTCCAGAGCATATGGAATAGTGTCCCTACCTGTCCACAATCTCGCCAGCACATGTTAGAGTAAGAGCGATGGAACTTTGCTACAATGTATGGGGTTCTGTACCATCTCAAGTGTATTTTCATCGCTCCCTCTCTAAAGTTAGCACACCTAGTCAATGAGTAGTTCAGTCTAAATGCCTTTAGCCACTGTGCGTCAGTAAATGTCCTGTTCATGTCCCTTTCCCATTTCAGCTGATAATGCGATTTAATAAAGTGCATGCGTTCCTTCATGGCATTGTAGAATACACCAATGCCATGTTTGGATGAGGGAGCAGTGAAGCAGTACTCGTAAACTTGCCTAGGGAAAGGAATATATGTGTTGGGTAAGGTTTGAGCGATGTGTAGGATACGTTTATAAGTCAAGTATTCTGTCTGAAAGTCGGGAAACTTAGCGCAAAGATCCGAAAATTGGATGTAGCCGGATTGAGATTTTAAGTCTGAGAGTAACAATAAGCCATATTTGGCCCAGTGAGTCACCCGTAAATCTGGTGATAATGCCTGTAGCGTGGACAATGGTATGGGCTTACGGTGGAGGTCAGAGGATTTGGAAGCTTTCTCCCAAAAGTATTTCCAGGCCAGTAATGTAGCGGAAATAGTAGGATGGGGGTCCAATGGTCGTTTACCAGTTAGATTTGCGGTCAGCACTAGGTCAGCCAATTGTACTTGCGGAGTATTGAACTGTTCTAGGGAGCACCACAAAGGCAGGTTGCCAGTGGAGAACCAGGATTTAGACTGCGCCAAGATGGCCGCCATGTGGTAGTCTCTCAGATCTGGGACTCCCAATCCCCCCACCCTAACATGTTTGGTCAGTGTCTTATGGGACGTCCTGGTTCTCTTATCTAACCATAAGTAATTGCTAACAGTAGTTTGCAGTGCCTTGTAGAAGGCAGTCGGAACTGTGATAGGGAGGGCCCTGAACACATACAGGAGTTTTGGTAATATCAGCATTTTAAATGCCGCATTCCTCCCTGACCAGGAAAGGAAGAATTTCCTCAATCTCAGGAGATCCTGCGACGTGGCGTGAAGCAGGGGGGAGAAATTGGTCCTATATAAAGTGTCCGGTGATCCAGTCAACTTAATACCCAAATAGTCCAATGATTCCTTTTGCCACTGATAATGTACTACCTGTTGGATTCGTGTCTGCATGCTCTGTCCCACGTGTATCCCCAGGAGATTGGATTTAAGCTCATTAACTTTGTAGTAAAAGACTGATTGGAACTCCCCCAGAACACTCCGAACATGCATTAGAGACTCCTCGGGGTTCGTGCAGGCCAATATAACATCATCTGCGAATAGTGAGATAACATGAGGGGGGGAATCTGCTAGGTTAACACCTGTGACACCCGGGTGGGATCTCATCCTCTCCGCCAAGGGTTCCATGAGCATGGCAAAAATTTCGTAATGCTAAAACTTTCAGAGAACAGACCCTTCGTAAAGACCCTAGCAGACGGAACAGTGTATAAGGCCATAATGGCCTGGATGATCTCCCCTCCAAAGCCGAACTTCTCTAAAACCTGCCGCAGGTATCCCCAGTGAATCCGGTCGAACGCCTTTTCGGCGTCTAATGACAGGACCACAGTGGGGATCCCGCGGGCAGCTACATCCGTAGCCTGTCTTCCGGCCACAAACCCCACCTGATCCGACTTGATGAGGTCAGGGAGACACTGGGAGATACGGTTGGCAATGACTCTAGCATACACCTTTAAGTCCACATTTAGTAATGAGATGGGTCGGAAATTTTGCGGTTTATTAGGCTCCTTACCTGGTTTTGGCAGTGTGACCACTGTGGCCTCCAACATCTCGGCTGGAAAGGTAGCCGTAGTCAGGGCTTGAAGGAACACCCTGCCAAGATAAGGGGCCAAGGTGTCCTGAAATGCTCCATAGTACTCGGAGGAGAAGCCGTCCGGTCCCGGAAACTTCCCCTTCGGTAAGGATCTGATTACTTTCATAATTTCCTGATCAGTGATAGGGGCATTCAGTTGTGCTAATTGGGAGGGGTTTAGGCTCGGGAGGGAAATAGAAGACAAAAAAGTTTGGATGCCCGATGGGGTTGGTTGGGGTGTCGAATTGTCTAGGTGTAGATTATATAGTGAACCATAATACTGACTAAAGGCATCTGCTATGTCCTTCGGGTTGGTGAGCCGCTCTCCCGTGGCATGATGTATCAAGTATTGGATTTTTTGTTTCGATATTTTGTCTTTCAATTGGGCCGCCAACAGAAGACCCGCTTTATTGCCATGAGAGTAATGGGAGGCCTTGAGCCTACGAAGTGCTCTGGAGTGCTGACCAACCAGGAGGACCCTCAGCTCCGCCTGGAGTTTGGAGAGCTGATCCGTGCCAGCTGCAGTGGGATTACATTTATTAAGTTGCTCTACATGTTTAATGGAATTAAGGATATTGTCCAATTGTTGTCTGCCTTCTTTCCCTCGCCCCTTCTGACATCAATATTGGAATGCCTTATGGGCATTCCACAGTGCAAAAGGACATTTAACCGAATTCTCATTAAGTGCAAAAAATTCAGCGAGTTTAGAACACACAGCTTTCCGGATCTCCGATTTGTCAAGTAGGCTGGCATCAAATCGCCATCTGTTGGCCCTTGTGGTAAAGGGCACGTCCCCGATTTGAATAATAACAGGGGCGTGGTCCTACCACGTAATGGAACCGACAGACGCGCGAGTGACCCGCTGTAGTAAAAATTTGTTCGTGAGAAAGAGATCTATCCGTGAGTAGGAGTGATGGGTTTTGGAGTAGAAGGAATAGTCTCTTTCCGACGAGTTGTTGCAACGCCACACATCGTAAAGTTCCGTAGCAGATAGGAAGTTCGTCAAATCCGCTCTATGGAAGCGTCTTGGATAGTTCAGTGAAACGTCCAGTTGGAAGTTGGGGACAGTATTAAAGTCACCGCAAAGGTGACTTTAATACTCTGACACACCGCATATCTGATCCCGGTAAAGAGCCTATGATATAGGCTCTTTACCATATGATCAGCTGTGTCCAATCACAGCTAGTCACATAGTAAATAGGAAGTGCCGTTGATCATTCACCTCCAGCATACATTGCAGCATAGGTGGCAATGCACGTTATGTTATTTTGTGTGATGTTGTGCATTTAATTTAAATGAGACCCTGATACATCTACATACATTGCAGCATAAATACACTAATATATGGTAGCGCAGTGCAACACACATTAATTGTTGCTATGCACTGAAATGCTCATCTGTCCATAAGCTGCATTAAAGAGGCATTAAACTGAATTTGAAATACATCACACCAAATATGCAGTGTACAGTGTATGAATTATACTGTAGCTATCAAAATTCCCATACATTGCATATATATTCAATACCCTCTCTCTAAGACACTACAAACTTACTCTCATAAATCCAACATTCTAGCCAATTATTCAGACTTCATAAACTGTTACATAAAGTATCTCACAAAAGTGAGTACATCCCTCGCATTTTTTGTAAGTATTTTTTTATATCTTTTCATGTGACACTGGAGAAATGACACTTTGCTACAATGTAAAGTAGTGAGTGGACAGTTTGTATAAAAGTGTAAATTTGCTGTCCCCTCAAAATAACTCAACACACAGCCATTAATGTCTAAACCGCTGGCAACAAAAGTGAGTACAACCCTAAGTGAACATGTTCAAATTGGGCCTAAAGTGTCAATATTTTATGAGGCCACCATTATTTTCCAGCCCTGCTTTAACCCTCTTGGTCATGGAGTTCACCAGAGCTTCACATTTTGCCACTGGAGTCCTCCTCCACTCCTCCATGATGACATCACAGGGCTGGTGGATGTCAGAGAACTTGCACTCCACCACCTTCCATTTGAGGATGCCCCACAGATGCTCAATAGGGTTTAGGTCTGGAGACATGCTTGGCCAGTCCATCACCTTTACCCTCAGCTTCTTTAGCAAGTCAGTGGTTGTCTTTGGGGTCATTATCATGTTGGAATACTGCCCTGCGGCCCAGTCTTCGAAGGGAGGGGATCATGCTCTGCTTTAGTATGTCACAGTACATGTTAGCATTCATGGTTCCCTCAATGAAATGAAGCTCCCCAGTGCCGGCAGCACTCATGCAGCCCCATACCCTGACACTCCCACCACCATGCTTGACTGTAGGCAAGACACACCTGTCTTTGTACTCCTCACCTGGTTTCTGCCACACACTTGACACCATCTGAAACAAATACGTTTATCTTGATCTCACCAGACCACAGGACATGATCCCAGTAATCCATGTCCTTAGTCTGCTTGTCTTCAGCAAGCCATTTGTGGGCTTTCTTGGGCATCATCTTTAGAAGAAGCTTTGTTCTGGGATTACAGCCATTCAAACCAATTTAATGCAGTGTGCGGCGTATGATCTGAACACTGACAGGCTAACCCCTCACCCCTTCAAGCTCTGCAGCAATGCTGGCAGCACTCATACGTCTATTTCCAAAGACAACCTCTGGATACGACACTGAGTATGTGCACTCAACTTCTTTGGTCAACCATGGCAAGGCCGGTTCTGAGTGGAACCTGTCCTGTTAAACCCCTGTATGGTCTTGGCCACCATGCTGCAGCTCAGTTTCAGGGTCTTGGCAATCTTCTTATAGTATAGGCCATCTTTGTGTAGAGCAACAATTCTTTTCTTCAGATCCTCAGAGAGTTCTTCACCATGAGGTGCCTTGTTGAACTTCCGGTGACCAGTATGAGAGAGTGAGAGCAATTTAACACACCTGCAATTTAACACACCTGCCCCCCATTCACACCTGAGACCTTGTAACACTAATGAGTCAGATGACACCAGGGAGGGAAAATGGCTAATTGGACCCAATTTATACATTTTTACTTAGGGGTGTACTCAGTTTTGTTGCCAGTGGTTTAGACATTAATGACTGTGAGTTGAGGTATTTTGAAGGGACAGCAAATAGGGATGATCGAACTTTTGAAAAGTTCGGTTCGACCAGAACACCCGAACTTCACGAAAGTTCGGCCCGGATTTCAGAACCCCATTGAAATCAATGGGACCCGAACTTCTGTAATCAAAAAACACCATTTTTAAGCCCTAAAACCCAATAAATGCCCCTAAAAAGTGCCTAGGGTTCTGGGTCATGCCCCATTAACTATTAATCACACAAAAAAAAGTTCTTAAAAATTGTCATTTTTGATAAAAAAGCCAATTATTGAAAAATTAAAAAAAAAAAAAAAGAGAGATTTTTTTGATTTTTACTTTGGATTTAGTATCTGGGGGGTCTAAAAGGTGTGCATGTGAAGTTTCAGCTCTGTAGAATGTCCAGAACCATGAAAAAAAAAAAGATAATTTTTCAGTAGAACAGGGATGTGGTTCGGGAGCCTCCTTTAACTTTAACACCTATATGATCTTTTTTTCTGGTTCTGGACATGCTACAGAGCTGAAACTTCACAGGTACACCTTTTAGACCCCCCAGACACAAAATCACACAAAAAAAGTTCTTAAAAATTGTCATTTTTGATAAAAAAGCCAATTATTGAAAAATTAAAAAAAAAAAAAAAAAAAAGAGATTTTTTGATTTTTACTTTGGATTTAGTATCTGGGGGGTCTAAAAGGTATACATGTGAAGTTTCAGGTCTGTAGCATGTCCAGAACCAGAAAAAAAAAGATTGTTTGTATTAGAAAACTTTAAGCACAGGAATATGGCTTCTCTGCTGTAACACCTTGCCGGTTTAATAGCAGGCATTTTTTAGGGTTCTTTGCAGTCAGGAAAAACATCTGAACTTGTGTATAGTGGTACTGTGCACAAGTTCTGATGTTTTGCCTGCCTCCAAAACCCTCCAAAAAATGCCAGCAAAAACACACCTGGGCATTTTTTTTTGACGCTAGCGTTTTTTTGGCATTTTTTGGGGTTCTTTTGAGGCAGGCAAAACATCTGAACATGTGTATAGGGGGGATATATAGACATATATGTCTGAATATATACCCCTAGACATATATAGGTGTGATAGTAGCAGAAATAAATGCTTGCGCTAATGAAATCATTTACAGTAATATATTTCTGCTACTATCACACCTATATATGTCTAGGGGTATATATTCAGACATATATGCCTATATATACACCCTATACACATGTTCAGATGTTTTGCCTGCCTCAAAAGAACCCCAAAAAATGCCAAAAAAACGCTAGCGTCAAAAAAAAAAAAATGCCCAGGTGTGTTTTTGCTGGCATTTTTTGGGGGGTTTTGGAGGCAGGCAAAACATCAGAACTTGTGCACAGTACCACTATACACAAGTTCAGATGTTTTGCCTGCCTCAAAAGAACCCCAAAAAATGCCAAAAAAAACGCTAGCGTCAAAAAAAAAAAATGCCCAGGTGTGTTTTTGCTGGCATTTTTTGGGGAATTTTGGAGGCAGGCAAAACATCAGAACTTGTGCACAGTACTACTATACACAAGTTCAGATGTTTTTCCTGACTGCAAAGAACCCAAAAAAATGCCTGCTATTAAACCGGCAAGGTGTTACAGCAGAGAAGCCATATTCCTGTGCTTAAAGTTTTCTAATACAAACGATCTTTTTTTTTATGGTTCTGGACATGCTACAGAGCTGAAACTTCACATGTACACTTTTTAGAACCCCCAGATACTAAATCCAAAGTAAAAATCAAAAAATCTCTTCTTTTTTTTTTTTTTTTTTTTTTTTTTAATTTTTCAATAATTGGCTTTTTTATCAAAAATGACAATTTTTAAGAACTTTTTTTGTGTGATTTTGTGTCTGGGAGGTCTAAAAGGTGTACCTGTGAAGTTTCAGCTCTGTAGCATGTCCAGAACCCCAAAAAAAACTCATATAAGTGTAAAAGAGGGGTCCCACCATCCCTGCTCTACTGAAAAATTATCTTTTTTCTGGTTCTGGACATGCTACAGAGCTGAAACTTCACAGGTACACTTTTTAGACCCCCCAGACACTAAATCCAAAAAAAGTCATGCCTGCCTCCAAAAATGCCCGATAAATGCAAGAAAAAGCGCCGTAGAGAAGCCGTATACCTGTTCTAATAAAAATTATAAGAAAATGCTAATTTTTGGGGGGTTCTGGACATGCTACAGAGCTGAAACTTCACATGTACACTTTTTAGACACCCCAGATACTAAATCCAAAGTAAAAATCAAAAAATCTCTTTTTTTTTTTTTTTTTTTTTTTTTTAATTTTTCAATAATTGGCTTTTTTTATCAAAAATGACAATTTTTAAGAACTTTTTTTTGTGTGATTTTGTGTCTGGGGGGTCTAAAAGGTGTACCTGTGAAGTTTCAGCTCTGTAGCATGTCCAGAACCATAAAAAAAAAAGATCGTTTGTATTAGAAAACTTTAAGCACAGGAATATGGCTTCTCTGCTGTAACACCTTGCCGGTTTAATAGCAGGCATTTTTTTGGGTTCTTTGCAGTCAGGAAAAACATCTGAACTTGTGTATAGTGGTACTGTGCACAAGTTCTGATGTTTTGCCTGCCTCCAAAACCCCCCAAAAAATGCCAGCAAAAACACACCTGGGCATTTTTTTTTTGACGCTAGCGTTTTTTTTGGCATTTTTTGGGGTTCTTTTGAGGCAGGCAAAACATCTGAACTTGTGTATAGTGGTACTGTGCACAAGTTCTGATGTTTTGCCTGCCTCCAAAACCCCCCAAAAAATGCCAGCAAAAACACACCTGGGCATCTTTTTTTTTTTGACGCTAGCGTTTTTTTGGCATTTTTTGGGGTTCTTTTGAGGCAGGCAAAACATCTGAACATGTGTATAGGGGGTATATATAGGCATATATGTCTGAATATATACCCCTAGACATATATAGGTGTGATAGTAGCAGAAATATATTACTGTAAATGATTTCATTAGCGCAAGCATTTATTTCTGCTACTATCACACCTATATATGTCTAGGGGTATATATTCAGACATATATGTCTATATATTCCCCCTATACACATATTCAGATGTCATGTCTGACATCAAACATGTCCTCAAAAAAGCACTGGCAGTGGCAGCCCCTGCAGCATTAAAAAATGCTTGCTGGTGAGAAGCCACATGCCTGTGCCGAAGCAACACAGAGAAATGATCATTTCTCTATAGCGGTCACCCTGCTATGGAAGGGTTTTGTCACCCTGCCATAGCAGTCACTTTCAGTTAACCCTACACTACACTACGGTCCCCTGACACTTAACACTTTCCCTACAGAAACTAAATTTTTGAAGCTAACTTAAGTGTAAAGGAGCACTCTAACTACACTAGATATCCCTTTCCTCACACTAAAAATAGCTAAATGACACTTTTAAAGTAAAATTAACAGAACTGCTTCCACTCTCTTCCATGTCCAGTATAACAATGCTGGGAATATGGCGGGGGCGATCTTATATACTGGGGGGCGTATTCACTAATGATTGGTCTAGGGACCACCTAGTCACTCCAATCACATTCCTAGCATTCTCCTGCCCCCTCAATTGGCTTTTGCTAATGGTTCTGGTCCAATCACGGGCTTTTAAAGCCCATTTCCTGAAGCATTGCATTTTGGGCGGTTCTGGTTGCCGAATTCCGAACTTTTTAGGCAAAAAGTTCTAAATTCGGCCGAACCTCGAACACCCAATGTTCGGGCCGAACCGATGGTGGACCCGAACCGTTCGATCATCCCTAACAGCAAATTGACACTGTTATACGAGCTGTACACTCACTACTTTACACTGTAGCAAAGATCGTGCCTCCTGTACTGCTCCTGTCAGTCACCTATAGTGCCCCTCTGTAGTGCTGCCTATAGTGACCCTCATTGCAGGTGTGCTGCCGACACTTCAGTTTCATAGAGAAAAAAATAGCAAATAAAAAAAAAAATAATAATATTTATTTTAAAATTGCTACATATTGTAATTGAATGTGATTAAAAATGACCTTTCCTCTTTGATCTGCAGCACTGATATTTTCTGTAAAATGCAATCCTGGAGGAGACAAAAAGTGAACAGAGCTAGAATTTCCTGATTGCTTGATTGGCTTACTGATTTTCCCAGAAGTCTGAACTAAGATACAAATAAGATTTTTAGCATCCCCTGCAACAAAAAAAATTCATTTTTGGTATGATACTTTGAAAGGGAAATCACGTCTAAAGGGATACAGACACAGCAGCTTTCTTCATTAGAGCCCTGCAGGTACTGCAATTAACTGATAATTATAAAACCACAGACTCACTGGGCACATGGACACAGACAAACAAACAGCAATTTCTTTAGAATAACAAAAGGTAGGCATCTGCAACAAACTTCGTTATCACCCAGAGGGGAATGGTATACTTTCAACAAAAGTGGAGTTAATCTTTAATTGTTTAATGTTTGGTTACATAGTTAGCTAGTAAGGTTGAATAAAGACACCAGTCCATCCAGTTCAACCTAATCAAGATGACATATTTCTTTTTTCTCCTTAGAATGGCTGAAGTCGGGTGGCTAGGCTAATCTGGAGCATACCACACATTCTAGTGACATTGCTTTAGCTCTTTCAGGCCTTCCCTCCCATGTCAGGCAGAATAGCATGGAACTATCAGTCAAGCATCTGATCCCCCCTACATACATTGATACTTGCAAGGCGGTTCAGATGTTTGACTGACAGCTCCAAGCCAGACTTAGAGGGGGAAGCCTGTAAGAACCGAAACAATGTCACCAGGGCATGTGGCCCCTCTAGCTTAGCCCCCACTCTTGACCTGGGCCATGTGACATGGACAAAAAGGATTGCCTCCACAGTAGGTTTTCTTTCATTGGGAGTGTTAGGTATTATTGGTTCCTGTTGAGAGAGAGGGAGAGTGCGAGCCACATTGCCATGGATACTGTTTAATTTCTCAATCAGATTTTTACAATACTCCTCCTGTATTTGCTCTAGATCCCCTCTTTCTATCACTAGGGGCTTCTTCGTCCAAGGAGTGGGAAATGGCCTACCCATTAAAATCTCAAACAGGGAAAGACCAGTACTCTTTGAGGGGGTCATTCTGATCTCAGCCAGAACAGCGGGCAGTGAATTCTTCCACTTGTGGTAAGTACCTCCTGTGGCCTTCCTAAGTTTGTCCTTTATCGCTCTATTCATTCTTTCCACTATCCCTGAGCTCTGTGGATGGTAAGGAATGTGAAACTTCCAGTCAATCTGCAGTAGTCTCACAAGCTCCTGACAAATCTTAGATGTGAATGCCGGTCCATTGTCAGAGTTTATCTGGACCGGGCATCCCCATCTTGGGATCACTTCCTGAGTTAAAACCTTAACTACAGTTTTTGCGTCTTCTCTGGTCGTCACAAAGCATTCCAACCAGCGCGAAAACATATCCGTGATAACCAAAAGAAATTCTTGCCTTTTTCCTACTTTGGGCATGTGAGTGAAGTCGATCTGTAAATGTGTGAAAGGTGAGGTAGGATATTGTAGATGTTCATGTGAGGGCTTATTGGGAATATTAGGATTGTTCCTAATGCATTCAATACATCGGGCCACAAATGTCTTGCAGAGTGAGGGAAGGTGCAAAATGTAGAAGTCTTTGGCTATCAGTTCTGCTGTGACTTTCCATCCCCTGTGTCCTACACCATGATACTGTGAAATGAACAAAACTGCACTACTCTGTGGGATACCAGGTCTCCCCTCTTTGGAGATGAGCCCTGTATCAGGGTCCAGCTCCAAACCTTGTGAAACCCAAAAGTCCATGTCCTCTTTGGTTGCAAAGGCCTGGAGATCCTGAAGTATTTGGTCCCAAGGCAGGGATGGGGGCACTAAAGGAGGGAGCTGTGCAAAAGCTTGGCCAGCACTGGCAGCTGCTTTTGCAGTAGCATCTGCCAAAGCATTCCCTCTTGCAATTGAGTCCTTGCCATGAGTGTGTGCTTTACAATGAATGATAGCTACTCTGGATGGGAGCTGAATAGATGACAGTAAGTCATCCACCAAGGATGAGTGTGATATGGCCTTCCCATCGGCTGCTATAAAGCCTCTTCTCTTCCATATGAGTCCGTGATCATGCACTGTTGAGAATGCGTACTTGGAGTCAGTGTAAATGTTCACTTCCTGTCCCTCAAAAATCTGGCATGCCCGTGTCAATGCAATCAGTTCTGCTGCTTGAGCAGACTGATAAGGAATTGGTTTAGCTTCCAGAACTATGTCAGGCAGCTGTACCACAGCATACCCTGCATGATAAGTGTTGTCATTCGGGCGAGAACAGGAGCCATCCACAAAGACAGTCTGCACCCCCTCCATAGGGGAAGAAAGCATGTCTGCCCTTGGGGAGGTATCCTGATGAATGACTTCAATACAATCATGCAGGGGAGGCAACTCATCGCCTTCTTTTTGTAAACTCAACATGGCATTGAGAATGGGGGCTGGGCCTGAGTTGGGAGGGCTGTATGCAATTGTCAGGGAAGGGTTACCCAGAAGGATAACCTCATATCCACTGAGCCGTTGAGCAGACATGTGCTGTGTGTGCAAATTCTTCACCAGGAACAAGATTTGATGTGTAGTGTGTAACATCAGGGGATAACCCAATGTAAATGACGTAGCCATTTCCACTGCCATGGCACAAGCAGCCAAAGCTCTCAAACATGCTGGCATTCCTTGGACAGGAACAGGTACTACCTTAGAAAAAAAAGCAACAGGCCTCAGTTTGCCTCCATGCTCCTGTGTTAGGACCCCAGCCATGGTTTTACAGTTGTCCCTCGCAAACAGATGAAACATTTTACAATAATCAGGAAGTCCCAAGCCAGGAGCTGTAACCATTGAAGTTTTAAGATACACATAAGCATCAACCATTTCATCAGACCATTTGATAAAGTCAGGATTATCAGACAGAGTGGCTTGTCTCAAGATATTGTCATAGTAAGCGCTTTGGCTTATATATTGTCTCAGATAGCTTGCCATGCCTAAGAACTTCAGCATGTCATTCTTAGTCTGTGGGCGCCCCAAACCCACGAGAGCCGCAGCTCTCTTGTGACTGATTTTGCGTTCACCATGAGACAAAGTAAAACCCAAGTATTCAACAGTTTCCTGACACCATTGCAATTTCTTTCTAGACACTTTGTGACCTGTCTGAGCTAAGTGTTCAAGCAGTGAAATTGAGTCTTTTACACATGAATTCCTGGTGGGACTTGTCAACAATAAGTCATCGAAATATTGAAGGAGGACGGAACCATGGCAAGGTACCCAACCCTGAAGCGTAGCTTGTAACGCTATTGAGAAAACTGCCGGCGAATCGATTAATCCTTGACTTAGGATTAGTTGGCGCCCAAGAAAGGAAAAAGCTAGTAGTAATTGTGTTACCTCATCCACAGGACAGGAATGAAATGCATTTGCCAAGTCAATGACAGAAAAAAATGTTGCATCAGCAGGAATTGAGGTGATAAGAGATGGTACGTCAGGTACAATTGGGGCAATGGGGATCACCAAATTATCAATGGCTCTTAGGTCTTGTACAAACCTATAAGATCCATCACTCTTCTTCACAGGATTGATTGGCGTGTTATAAGGAGATATGACTGGTTTCAATATCCCCTTCTCCAGGAAATGTTTTACCACAGGGGCAATCCCCTCTATCTTCTCTTTTGACAAAGGGTACTGTTTGTGGTATATAGGGGATGCTCCTGGTTTCAGTCTGGCTTTGTAAGGGGTGCATAGAATGTGTCCTACATCCAGATTGCTTTTGGCCCATACAGGATGATCAGGAGGAAATATGGATGAGATCTCATCTGAATGACTGTTTCCAGGGGTCAGAGTTTCTTGGCCTGAGGCCAAGAAAATGTCCGTCCCAGGAACCATTATTGACAGTGCGAAGAAAGGTGATTCAATTGAAACTCCTCCTTTCCGGTCGATGGAAATACACATTTCAAGCAACCCCATCAAATCTCTCCCTAACAAATTCACTGGACAGCAAGGAATGACTTTGAATGAATGATACAAGAGTGTTTGGCCTGTTGTCATGTCTGCAACTGGGAGAGGTGGTGTTTTGTAAGTTTTGGTCAGTATCCCATTTATTCCCATGGAAGGTGCAGCAATCTGTCTCTCACCCCTGTACATTTCCCCTGAGAAGGCTGAGCTCATAGCCCCTGAGTCTGCGAGAAATGGATATATCTTGCCATCAACCATGAGTGACACTAGGGGGTTTTTGGAATAATGGTCAGAGAGAAGTGTGAATGCTGGGGAAATGCCTTCCGGGCATCTTCAGGCCTGGTGTTGATGTGGCCCCCACTGAATGGGAAAACGCACAGAAGATTGAGAAGGGGGTCCTCGTGTCTGCGGGGCCTGCTGTGGTTGGTGAAATGTTTGCTGCTGTGTGTAGGGTTGTGGTTGATTTGGCGGCTGAGGACATTGATTCTTCCAGTGGCCTTCTTGGCCACAGTTGAAGCAATGAGTGCATCTACTTCCTCCCTGCTGAACCCCTCCTCTTAAGCCTTGGTATCTTCCCCTTCCTCCTCTTCCCCACCTCTGACTATTCCTGGTATTGTTATCCTGTGGCTGGGCATGCATTTGGTTGCTGTTAAGCGACCCATTTTGGTACATGAGGGTTGTAGACCCTTTTAACTCATAACATCCTGCAGCATCTCTCTCTATAATCTTTGTAGCAAAATCCTTCGCAACAAGATTAGGCCATTCCGGAATCGATTGTTTCACTACGAGTGCATACTCCAGCTTCAAGCAAGCAACAAATGTCTGTACAAATGTCTTTTCCATTTCTCCCTCTGTGGGCAGACCTGCCTCTTCCTTCCACACTTTCGAAAACCTTTTAAGAAAATCTATCACTTCCTCCTTATTCTTCTGCTTGCATGCCACAGCTGTGGGGAGGGAGGATCTACTCTTAAATACCCGTGTCATTTCTGTTTCTAGCTCCGTCCACATCTCCTTCCTTCCATCTTCAGAGTTAAGTTTATAATCAGCAGCTGCTGTAGCTGCCGACTGTACGGTGCTTATAGACTTAACAGATGCCCAATTCCAACCAGTCCCCTCATCAAAACCCATCAGGCCATCTATTATAATTCTCATGTCTTCCTGAGTGTACTGTCTTCCTTTGCAGGCTCTTTTTTTTTTTTTTTTTTTTTTTTAAAACATATTTTATTGAGGTTTTTCAAGAAATGAACAGAGTTTGCACAAACAATGCAATGCAAAATACACAACAAACAGTATCATGTAAAACAACACTCAATTAATAAACCAAAGTAGGCGTCCCGAACAGGTCTCACAGATTTGGGCCCGTAGCCTCGATATGTGGACCTGATGGGAGGCAAGTGACCATGAATGTGCATTGCATCTAGCAGTGAAGTAGTGGGGTGAAGTAGTGGGGTGGAGGGGGGGAAGACAAGAGAGTGCAGGTAAAGGAGGGAGGGGGGGGGGGAGAGTCAGATTGGGAGAAGAGGGGTGGAAGGGGGGGGGGGGGGAAGAAGGGAAGGAAAGAAGAGCAAAAAAAAAAAAAGGAAGAGGAGAAAAGAGAGGCACACCATCTCATGATATCAAGTCAACGCATTAACCGGGATTAATTTAAAACACAGCATATCAGGTACAGAAAATCTGACAAATGGTTAGTAGGAAGGACCCAAATTATTGCCTAGACCTCTCGAGACAGCTCATGTGGATGTGGAGTCCCAGTCTGGAGAAGCGCAAGGTAATAGAGATACCAGCTGAATAAAAGATTGATATATCGGCTTGTGCCAAATGCGGCGGTGTAGGCATAAACAGTAAAAGAAATGGTAACCAGAATGTTAGAGTATTCAAGCAGCGGTAACTCAAGCTGTAGAGGGTCTTTGACATAAGTGGGAGCTACTGGTCCTCTATGACGTACATGCAGGCGGCAAAGTGCGCAGGAAAGAATTCCACTTGCGATTGAACTTGACTAGATTGGGAGACGAGGCAGTTGCAAGCTCGAGGGCTTCTTTGGCTTGTAGTTGTTGCAGGCCCGAGATCACTTCGGGTAGGGTTGGAGGCAAGTCTCGTATCCATTTGGCCAGGATAGTTCTTCTGGCTATCATATAGCAGGTTAAGAGCCATGTTTTATGTGTTTTGATGATGGAGCCTTGGTTCTTTGGTAGGTTGATGATTGAAGAATCCAGGTGTCCAAACAGAAGTGCGTAAGGGTCTTTCAGGAGTGTCAGACCCGTTTTGGCAGCAACATAGGTTTCCACTGAGTTCCAAAAGGCGGAGATATGTGGGCATGACCAAAGTCTGTGGGCGAGAGTAGGTTTGGGGGCTTTGCAGAGCGGACAGCCAGACGAGTGAGTAGGATGGGAGCTTCTGGAGAATGGGACATAGCTGCGGTGCATAATCCTGAACTGTTGCTCCCTCCAAAATTCATTGGTGATAGCTTTGTGAGTGGCCAAGTAGCCCGACAAAATAAGTGAGTGAGCGTCAGGGTTGGGGAAGTCTTTAGCCCAGGTGGAGTTATGAAAAGAAGATTTGCTGATATCTGGGGAAGACAGGAGAGTTTTATATATGTCTGAAATTTTGTGAAGGCCTTGGTCCAGAAATTGGTCGACCAGGGTAGGTTGAAACCGCAGTGAAGGGTCGGGACAAGTTTTGACTACGAAGCTAATAGCTTGCAAGATTCCCAGAGTGTGGCCCTTCGGAAGGTGAAAACGCTCCCGAATCACAGAGATGGGTAAAGGTGAACCCTGGACGGGATCAAACAATTGTGAGAAACGGTGAAGACCCCGGGTATGCCAGTCTCGAAAAGGTAAATAACACTGCGCCTGTGTGAAGAGAGGATGCCCACAAATAGGCAGATGATGAGACATGGTGGGTGAGGATCGGGTTTTGCGGTGGACTTCCCTCCAAGCTATGTTGGTGTCTCTAATTAGGACACTGTTCTTCAGTGTGGGTGGTAGGGCACTGTGTTTGCAATGTAATATGGCAGCCAGGTCATAGGGCATGGACTGATGGGATTCTAGTAGGAGATTAGAATATCTGGAAGCTTTGCCAATCCAATCCAGCCCTACTCTGAACACACATGCGAGGTTGTACAATCGAGCATTGGGGAGTGCCACCCCACCCTCCCTTCTCGGCAGATACAGTTTCTGGAGGGCAATGCGGGGCCTTTTGCCTTGCCATATAAAGTTAGATACAGCTCTAGTTAGCTTTTGCATATCCGCATGCCTCACCAAAAGAGGAATCGTCTGGAGAGGATACAGCAGTTTGGGGAAACCCACCATCTTATACAGGTGACATCTGCCGAAGAGGGAGAGGGGGAGACCCATCCACGTGTCTAATGAAGATATTATTTTAGAAACAGTAGGTGGGATATTCAGGTGGTATATAGACAAGGGGGTGCGGCCAATTTTGATGCCCAGGTATGTGATAGAGGACTTAGCTATAGAGAAGAGAGGTGTAGAAGGCCAGGGATTATGTGTTGCATGGCGGAGAGGGAGGAGTTCACTTTTGGAAAAAATTATCTTTAGCCCAGAACAGAGGCGGAAGTCATTAAATATATCATGGACTAATTTGGAGTCCCTGACAGGGTCAGATGTAAATATGAGTATATCATCAGCAAATAGGGCTATGCGTAACTCAGAGTCTCCTATACGGATACCATGAAGATCAGGATGGTGAAGAATGTAGCTGGCAAGGGGTTCTAGAGCTAAGTTGAACAAAAGTGGGGACAGTGGGCACCCCTGTCTGGTTCCCCGGCGTAGGGAGAACGGTGCAGAAACATGACCGTTGGCCACAACGCAGGCGGAAGGGTTCGTGTACATGGCTTTGATAAGGTGGACAAAGGGACCCCGGAACCCGAAACGTTGTACGACTAGATGGAGCCAATCAATGTCCACCCTATCAAAGGCCTTCTCAACGTCTAGAGAGATAATGGCCATGTCGGACAAAGGGTGAGCTTGGGACGCTTCCAGGGCTGCTAGAACCTTTCTAATATTGGCCGTTGCTGACCTGCCAGAGGTGAAGCCTGCTTGGGCAGGGTGGATCAAGGTGGGCATGATAGGGGCAAGCCTATTGGCTATGATTTTGGATAATATTTTACCATCTAGGTTTAGAAGTGAGATGGGCCGATAGGATCCTGGTTCGGTTGGATCCTTACCGGGTTTAGGTATCAATTTGACATGTGCCTGGAGGCCCGTAGGGAAATAGGGATGGCCCTCCAGTACATGTTGATACAGTGATTGAAGGGACGGTGCTATGGTGTCGACCGACGCTTTGTAAAAGTCAGAGGTGAAGCCGTCGGGACCGGGCGCTTTACCAGGGGGCAATTTGGCTATGGTAGACTTGATTTCCTCTAAAGAAATTGGGGCATTTAGAAGTGAAAGTTGGTCTTCCGTAATTGTGGGGAGGGTTACAGAAGCCAGCCAAGCTTCAGCGGCTTGGGTGTCATGGTTCTCCAGACTGTAGAGGTCTGAGAAGAAGTTGGAAAGAGAAGCAGCTATTTCCGTCGGTGAGGTAGTCAGTGTGCCATCACTTGATTTCAGCGCCCTAATGTGTGTAGGAGTGAACCGACCTTTGCATAACTTGGCTAGCAGTTTGCCTGGTTTATTGCCATATTTGTGGTATTGGAGATCCTGGATCGAAGAGTATAACCTCTCCTGCGCCGCCGCCCAAGTATCAAAAACTAATTTCGCCTCCTGCCACTTTTGTCTGTTAGATTGCGTATTGGATTGAGATAGAGCCAAGTGGGGGAGGCGTAGCTGGGCACTTGCATCAACATATGCTTTTTTGATGACCCGCTTGCGGCCGGCAGCGTAAGAGAGAATATGACCCCTCAACACAGCCTTCCCCGTTTCCCAAAACAAAGCAGGATTGGAGGAGTGGGAAGCATTAGTGTGTGCAAATTCCTGCCAGGTGTTCTCAATTATCGCCGCCAGTTGTGCGTCATGTGCCAAGAAGGAAGGGAACCTCCACCCGCTTGAGGGCAGCCTGGGGAATGCTTCCAAGAAGTCAATTGAGACCGGGGCGTGGTCAGAAATTGCTATGTCGTGAATTGTGGAATCCGTGATCAAGGATTGTGAGAGGGGATTAGAGAAAAAATAATCAATGCGGGAGAGGGATTTGTGTGGGTTAGAGAAGAAAGTGAAGTCGCGTCCCGTAGGGTGCAGGAGGCGCCATATATCCGTAAGTTGGATATGTTCTGCAAAAGCAGCCAGGTGACTGGGGTGGGGAGTTCTATCTAACGGGCGGTAGGATGACGGACGTGCCCTGTCTTCCCGTTCATCCATGACTGTGTTCATATCACCTGCAAGGATCAAAGGGACATGAAGGGAACGTGCCAATTGGGAGGTAATGTCTTGAAAGTATTGTTTTGACGGGGAATTGGGGGCATACGTAGTTGCCAGAACCCATTCCTTCGACCCAGAGGACAAAGTGACAGCAATGAATCTACCCTCCGTATCAGTGTGAGAGGAAAGGACAGTACCGGTGAAGCACTTGTGGATGAGGACAAGAACACCTGCCTTCCCCTTAACTGCGGGAGAGCCCAAAACTTGGCCTACCCATAGTTTCTGCATTCGTTTAAAGTCCTGTTCAGAGAGACGAGTCTCTTGAAGGACTGCAATTTCTGCACGAAGTCGTTTCAGGTGGCGAAGGATCGCCATTCGTTTGTGGGGGGATCGTAGGCCCTTGACGTTCCATGAAATTATCCTAACCATAGGTGAGTGCTAAACAAGTAAAATGATGCGGATATTATAGAGTTAAAATCTCGTACTGTGGAGTGAGTAAAACTGCAGAGCGTTGTATTTGGAAAGATATATAAGGAAAGTGGGCGATGGTGTAAACGAGTAGGGATGGGTGGATGGAAAATTGGCAGAGCTTGTACAACAGAAAACAAACAGTACAGAGCAGTGAAAAGACACTTACGTGTCCGTGGAAGCCTGAACTTTGCTTCTTCCCACATGTGACTATCGCCTACAGTAGCGCTACCGGGGAAGGTCGACGATCTGGCCCAAGCAGCGAGTCCGCAGCCCCATCCACAGGTAAATGAGAGTGTAGATGAGGTCCAGCCCAGACATCTCCAACAACAGCAGGGTGACCACAACCAGCTGTAAAGGAGCAGACTATCCGCGGTAGCACCCTGTGAGGAGGTGGGTAAAAGAAAACAGTCAGGCAAAACAGTGCACATAATCTATCAAGAGCCTATATATACGAACCAATCCATCAATGCAAGGTAGGGGGTGAGAATGAGACATGGGCATGCCAACTAGGATGTTCGGCCCCACCTGTAGATAGTTAGAGGTGTATTCAAACCACTAGGAATGTTACAGGCGGGTGGAAATGGAGCTAAGCAGTGGCTGCAGGGGCTCCCACTGGCATTCCTTAGTGTGTTGATGGAGCAAAATAAAACTGAAAGCGAACCGAGGAACAGAGATGGGGATCATCAACTTTAACGTAGGTCACACAGGATTATACTTCCCGGGAAGATCAGTGAGTCGCAGTTTTTTAGCAGGCTCCCCGCGGGGGCTCCGTTGATCTCTGGGATGTTGTTACCTGGCAGAGGATTGTGCAGGTGGTGCGGAGGTATCCATCGGCAGTCTCAGGTGGGAATTAAGGTAATCCCAGGCGTCATCCGGGTGAGTGAAGGACTTGGAGAGGCCTGTCGGATCTGTGAATCGCAAAGTCGCAGGATAAGCCAGAGTGAACTTTATACCCTGCTGATAGAGGGCGTTGCAGATTGGTTGTAGGGCCTTACGGCGGCGGGAGACCTCCTGTGAGTAATCTGCGAACAGCAGTAATTTATGGCCGTCAATTTGCAGAGCTTTGGAATTCCGATAGGATTTCATCAAATTATTCCTGTCAGCAAAATTCAGGTATTTCACTATCACTGGACGTGGAGTGCGCCTTTCATTAGAGGGGGGTCCCACTCGGTGAGCCCTTTCAGCAACGCAGGGGGCTGTGAGTCCCAATGCCTGAGGTACACGCTGAGAACACAGTTCCATCAGGGAATCCGCACCAAAGGATTCCGGGAGACCTATTATACGCAGGTTATTCCTGCGTGAACGATTTTCAAGATCATCCACTTTCTCTAAGAGATATTGTTGGGTCTGTTTAAATTGTTTCTCGGAATGGAAAGATGCCTGTGTTTCTTCCTCTATGTCAGTCACTCTACTCTCAAGCTCAGTGAGGCGGAATGCATGTTCACTCAGATCCTTCCTGATCTGAGCAATGCCTGCAGCCATAGCTTTATCAACAGCTGCTGTGATCGTTGGGGATAGCAGGGCTGCGACAGCTTGGGCAATGCCATTATAGTGCTCAGGGGACACCGCACTAGTGGCAGTGGAGGTGGCCACAACAGCGGCATAGCTAGGGCCGGGTGGATGCTGGCTGGGATGCAAGGTCGCGCCCTCCGCCATCTTGCCTGTCTGTGAGGCGGCAGACGAACAGTCCGAGAGGTCGGGCGGAGGAGCTGCGGGAGGTCCGTGGACCAGAAACTTGTCCATGGGGTGTTCCCCTAATTGGTAGTGGCTGCGGGGGGTGCCGCGGACCCGCCGATCGGGCGGAATAGCCGTTTTTTTACAGCGATGTGCCCGGAGCCGCTACTTCCTGCCCCTTCACATCTGGCGCCGGAACCGGAAGTCCTGCAGGCTCTTTTTAAATAATTTATACAGGCAGTGGGGCTGGCTTGAGGTTTAGGCGCTTTGGCAATGATGTTATCTAATTCATCCATGTCCAATGGTTTGAGAATTAACTGATTACCCATGACTAGGAAAGGATAGTGGCCCTCTCTCTCTGTTGCTAAGAGGACGGCTTCCTTTGCTTCCAGCTCAGGGCTGGGAGGACGGCTTTTCACCTTACCTCCTTTGGTATACCCTTGAAGTTTCACTATAGCCTTTTTCTTTGCTGCCCTGGAACGTTCAACACTAGCCTCTGACTCACTTACCTCGGTCCAGGTTGCTCCCACACTTTTTGTCAATTCATCCAGCGTAGCCTTTTCAATCATCACAGTATCCTCACTACTTACCTCATCAGGTTCTTTCATCACACTCTGTGATGGGGCAGGTTCCTGTGCCTGAATTACTTGTGGTTGTGGTTGTGGGGCTGGACGCTCTTGACCCCCCAGGGTGAGGGCGCCAATTTGAATCAGCTCATCATCCCTGGCCCGCGCAAGTGTTTGTGAGATATTGGGATACATGGGGGCATATGAGGGAGGCGGACAGGGAGGTGGAGGTGGACAGGGTTTACAGGGAGCAGGGGAAACAGATGGAGACACTATGGGTGAGCGCTGTATCTTCGCTTCCATAGCATGTAACTGTTTACAGGTAAAGGTAGGCAATTCCTCATCCTCCTTCTCACGCCTTATCTTGGACCAATTAATTTTTCTCTTTGTTGCCCTTTTCTTGCTCTTTTTATCCTGGCCCTCTCCCTCCGTATCACTGCCCTTCTTGTTTACTGATGCATTACTCTCTCCTCTTATCCTTCGCCAAGAAGGAGCCACCTTAAGCCAATTCTTTGCTGCCCTTTCCATATATTCCATGTCCCACTGAGGATCACCTGAATACCATGGAAAAGCCTGCTTATCTCCTAGACAAAGACCCTTAACCATATCCATATGGAACTCATCATTTGCCCCATCCTTAGGAAACGGAGACATGCTATGCATAGCTAAACTCCACCCAGCTAAATTATCCACAAAAGGGTTAATCAGAGCATAATCTGTATCACAAACTCTTGCTACATAATCCTTACATGTCTCCCTGGGATTGGGAGGGGGATAAGTCTTGCTCTGAGAAGTGCCCATATCACAATCTTATCACGTAAATAAACAAACAATGTGGAGTGGTGCTAACAGCTGTCAGTCTCACCTTACAAACAGCTGCTAACAATCAAGGTTATGCAGGTATACAGTTTATCTTAACACTCTATAATATGCAATGTGCAGCGAGAGGAAGAAAAGCAAAGAGGTTTGAGAGCCCCACTGGTCATCCAATAACCCAATGTCTTAATGTCCTGCCAAAGGACCTTTTAGCCAATCCTTGCCCAAAAGGAAGCTTGAGTTACTTAGTTCACATTAAATCATTGTCTGCCTGAGACAAAAGTTGTCTGCCTGAGACAAAACCCCCCTTTTTTTTTTTTTTTTTTTTTTTAGTACTTTACCAAAAAGTACACATAAAAACTACTGTGGGTAGAAATCAGAGTTAAACAGAGCCAAGAAGCAAGTCAAGCAAGCGTCAGTACAGACACAGAGCTAAGTCACTTACCACTTGGGTGTTTTCTGAATCCCACACCGCTGCCACCAAGCTGTTAGGTATTATTGGGTTTTCCTTGATTGACCAGTGGAGGGCCTCAGTCAGCGCTGGAGACCTGAAGTGACCACTAGAACACGCAGTAAGTTATCACATCAAGTCCGAGGTTTATTTTGGGCAACTGTTCTTATATAGAGACAGTGACGTAGCAAATGTAAAAGCTCTCATCAAATCACAGTAATCAAAGGCATTGGAAAGGATATTTTAACCTCCCTGGCGGTATGATTCTTTTGGATTTTAGGTGCTGAAAGCAGTACCATTATTTTAGGTGCTGAAAGCATGTAATTCTTGTGAATGAGCAGCCCAAACCAACTGTATACATTTATTATACATATTATATATATATATATATATGTATGTATACATATATTATGTATACATATATTATATATATATATATATATATATATATATATATATATATATACGTATATATATATATATATATAATGTATACAGTTGGTTTGGGCTGCTCATTCACAAGAATTACGTGTATGTATATATATATATATATATATACGTGTATATATATATATATATATATATATATATATATATATATATATATATATATATATATATATATATATATATACATATATATATATATACATACATATATATATATATATATATATATATATATAATATGTGTGTGTGTATATATATATATATATATATATATATGTATATGTGTATATATATACGTATATATATATATATACTGTATATATATGTATATATATATATACATATATTTACATAAAAAGTACAGTAAAACTGCAGGAAAGGGCACTGGGGGGTAATGTAATCTGATTTTATTTTATTTTGAACGATATCAGTGTGTTTGGTGCATTTTACATTCGAATTTGCCGCCGGTTCCACCCCCCGGCGGACGTCACGTCGCCGGAAGCCGGGGCTCGCAGACGATCGGGAGAGAGCTCCGCCGCCGCACACCGCTCGCAGTCTTCGCTGGATCTCGGAGAAAAGGTAAGTAAAACCTCCTCCAGCATCCAGCGATCTTCTTAGCGCTACCCCGAGTGTGACTCGGGGTTACCGCTTTTGGCACTAAAATCTTACCCCGAGTCACACTCGGGAATACCGCTAGGAAGGTTAACCAATAATATCATTACAGCGTACAAGTTGGCAATAAAGCAAGAGCATGGACATCTCATGATATTGAACAGTAATTATTAACAGGCTGTAGAACTAGCAGGGTCTAAAATCCACCATTTCTGCAGCTTTCAGGTCAAACTGACTCTATAAGTCAATATCGGCTTATTGACATAAGCCTTGCCAAATTATCAGTAACTTATGAAATGAGACAAACAGCCTGTTTGCAGAATAGTGGATTTTAGCTATTTTGTGAGGTGAAAATGATTCCTGATTTAACTCGTTCATTACCTCACAGGGAGAGCAGAAAATGTGCGCTGTGGTGGCAATGCTAAAGTGTCTCTATGAGCCCTTATATTGTTGCCACCTAGAACAAAGAACTATGGGTAACTGGCAGGACCAATCTGTAATTTTTTTTTTTAAATTAAGTTTTTTAATTATGTTTTTATAAACAAGGAAATGGCATAGAACCATTATTATAATTATTCTGAATGTATTATGTATTTGTTTTAGTTAACACTTTAATTTCAGCTTCCCAACATCTACATAAACAATTGTTAAGGCATCTCAGGGGGACATTGTTGCAGTATTTAGCTGTACACAATCATTTCATGTGACAATCCCACTCTATGTTTGAACACGTTTTTTTGGTCAATATGGTTATCTAAGAGATTATTGGTGATGGTTGTTAAATGTGCCTGATGGGATTTGTCTCAATATTGACAGAGATGCTCACGTGCATTGATTTCATTTGCTATTTTTACCATTTGTACACCTACTCACTATAGCACACGAAACATGTTCACATTGTAGAGAAGATTCATTTTTAAAAGAAACATTTACAGATATCTATATTATATACAGTACAGATAGATAATATATAAATTACACACGTTGGAACCAGTTAATCACTCTTGCATTAGCTCTTTTAATAGCTAGCGGAGCTCAGCGCCTAGCCACTTCATTCATCTCCACATAGCAGACAGCGCACATATCAGCTTTGTAATGTGTACAAATGTTGTCAGGCATTAGTCTTACTTACTCACACAATCGCCTAAAAGAGTTGTCATGACTGTAATCCCCTCATGTGCCCAAGAGGACTTCAGTGCTGAAGACTTATTTTTAACCAAACCTTGCAGGCTACAGAACGTGAAGGACATACATTCTGACAAAACGCTTGGCTCTTCCACAATTGGTTCTTTAATATTTTATTATTAATATGCTATTTTAAATAATTGCGTGAGCTATCACCTATTGTTAGT
Source organism: Pelophylax lessonae (assembly GCF_965119305.1). Taxonomy (NCBI): domain Eukaryota; kingdom Metazoa; phylum Chordata; class Amphibia; order Anura; family Ranidae; genus Pelophylax; species Pelophylax lessonae. The sequence continues at coordinate 499,626,490 of NC_138769.1, read as the reverse complement.
AAAATGTCAATGTGTACTACATCACAGTTGTAATGTTAATTGTTGTGTTTACTGTGTTCTGACATAGTTGAGTCTTTTTACTTATAATGCCAGTAGCTGATGTATTTGACATTCAACTACTGAACCCTTTACAAGATTACTTTTAAAAAAACATAAAGCAAAACTCCAAGCAAACTGCTACATATGCAGTGGAAATATGATGAACTTGTAAGTCTGTACATCCAATCTAATAATTTACACACATTTTAGGGCTAGGTTGTTATTTGTGCCAGTGTGGGCACACAAACCTGCATGCAGCCACATTAAAAATGCTTTAGTAAGTAAAGTCCGCTATAACATTTGTTTTTAGTGCCCCCCCCCAGGTGGTTTATGCCATAATGTGCTAGTATGCACAGCATTTTAGTACAATATGGCAGACTTACCTGTCATATGGTGTCCTCCAGCGCTGTGGTGGGATCGATCTGTCAGGCCCCTGGCGCTTCCATCTTCGCCCAGTCTTCCTTCTGGGTCCTGTGCCTTTGGCCATTTGATAAGTCAGGCTGCGATGATGTCAATCCTGTGCATGCGCACGGTAGTCACACCGCCACGGCACGGATTGGGGCAGTAAATGTTCGCTGAGCTGCACATGCACAGCTCAGTGGACATGACAGCTGGCAGGCAGAATGATACATTTATGGCACAAGCGACCAATAGGGTCTCTTCTACCATTAATACCCTGCCTGTCAGCCATTTGTTTAACAATCAATTTTACTTCCACTTTAAGAAAGTGTGCAGGGTGCAATTAACTCTTAATGGCACACCAATGCACTGAAAAATGTGGTGCAATTTACCGCACATGGAAATGTTTGGTGTCAAAGTACCATGTGATTTCCATGTGGCCGCATTTTGAAATAGGAAAAGGGACCGTTTCTTGCAGAAATGGGCTGCTGTGCCCGAGCAATTGAAACATAAGTGAACCTAGCCTTTAACTGCACACCCATACAGGTCATACACTTAGTTCTTGATTAAAGGGTAAGTTCACCTTTTCACAAAAGATGAAAAGCTGAGCTAACTCCAAAAATCCTGGCCACTCCCCGGGTCCCCACTTAACATAGTGGTCATGATGCCCCATGTTACTGGTGTAGCAGTCGATGCAATGTACACTGCAATTCACAGCTCTAGTCTGAGTTTGTAATCATAATGCTTGCAATGGCAAGAGATCATTGGTTAGTGCACCACGTAAGCATGCTAACCAATGGGAAGCTCTTCTTCCTTCTTGGACATCTTACCAGAAGCAGAAGTCTGATGGATATTGACTCTGGGGCTGTGTATTGTGTTGTATGGTGTACGGAATGCTATAAGGGCAGCACTAGACATAATGGCTGCTATGTGCACTGGGAGCCAATGGGGTGGCCAGGATATTTGGATTTAGTTCACCTTTTCATATCGTGGAAAGGTGAAATTAGCCTTTAAAGGCTCGTTTCCACTGAGCGGTACGGTACGGTACGCTATTTTTGCCTTTTCCATTGTGAATGGTACCCTAATTCCGAACCGTACCATACCACTTTTTTGGGACCCTTTCGTTGGGGTACCAAGCACATTAGTACCGTACCAACAGGGTGGAGCTACACTCTGCAGAACTTTAATTGGTTGACAGAGAATCGTCTATCACAGCTTTTCTGCTACACCACGCCTATCATGAAAGGGTACTATTGGCAGTGGAAACGCAAAGTGTACCGTACTGAACCGAACCGTACCGTACCACTCAGTGGAAACGAGGCATAAATAAATAAATAATCTACCTAGTTTTGTTCTTGAGCTTCCTATGTTACTTCTCTGCTAACATGTCTCTTCACTGGATAGCAAATAAGCATAGACACCTAGATTCAGTGAACTAGGAGCTGGCCTAAGAAGCAGTAAAGCTGACCTAGGTAGCAATAAGGCTAAACTGGGTAGTAGCAGAGTGAACTTATTGACTAGCACAGGTATATCACAAGATCTGATAAAAGTCTAAAATATAATGTAATATAAAATATAATGTAAAGTATTATTAGTTATCTCCCCAGTTTTCATGCAATAAAAATTACAAAGGTTCAGGCTGTTTTAAAAATTGATTTATTTTTCTTTAGTTATATTTTTGTTATAAATTAATGTATAGTTTTGGTGAAACGATTGCAAGAAAGCCGTTAAGATGACAACTGTCACAATTGTAAATTTCTACAGGGAAATATTCGTGTACAGAGATTTGTAAGGTCCTGTTTGTACAGGACCAACAAAGGATATGCTAAAAGCTTCCTTGGTGATCGCCTATGTTTACTTTTTTCTTAGTCTTTCAAGCAACAATGTCACTAGAGGGTCACTCACAAATAAAGACCAACCCTGTAAAAGAAGAGGCGTTATACTTAGCTTTTAGCAAACCAGGGTTTAAAGCACTGCCCTTTAAATGCTCTATGGTAGAGATGAGCTTTGGCTTGCTTGGGTGCTCCTCTGAGCCCATGTGGCTGAGCCCATCAGGAAGCTGTCATCTGTATTGGGATAACCATTTGCAAAGGAGGTATATCCCACCCAGCAGTCACATTTACACATGCTGGGAAAATATATGACTAATAATTAGTCACAAGACCGCGCCTAGGTTTAATGTGTGTGAACAAATTTCTCAAATTATATGAGCTGCTAGTCACAAAAACAACATGTGTTAGTGAATATTAAAACAAAAAGAGACAGCGCTCAAAATTCTGTGCAAATTCAAAAGTGAATCATAAAAGAATATATAAATCTCTGTTGAGAAATATTCAGTATTATATCATAAAGTGACAGTGCTAATGTATATACGATATATACCACAATCAAATAAATAAAAAGTGACGGTGCAAAAAAGTGTCTATACAATTAAATAAACACAATGCCAAAATCCATATAAAGCATACAATTCATAAATTATAGTCCTTTAATCTTGAAAGGTGCAACTGTGCAACAAATCAATCCGGTGTATTTAAAGTGCTTGGTGCCTGACGAAATACATCCTTGAATGCAAGAGAGGAAGAGGGAGAAAGAATCCGTCACCAGATGCCCTACACACTTACCAGAGGCCCCTTGGGGTATGGCACTGGTAAGTGGTAAATTGTGCAAGAGATCCCGGTATGGATGGGATTGCCATCACTCCGCTCGTATAATACCTCAGGAAAAGCTTCACAGGACTGGTTTGGTTTTCTCTGGTACTTCCAATCAAGCCACGCACAATACGATAATAAAAAACAAAAGGACCTGATGACGTCATACGCTTGATGACGAAACGCGTCGGGTCCTCGTACTACGCCTGACGTCACTTCCGGTTCCTTGGAACGCAAATCAGCTACGGCGCTAATACAAGCTGTTCCTTGTCTACCTTGATGTAAGTGGCTCCATTTTTTTTGATTAAACCTGGCAATACATACTGCACCATGAAGTCCTTTTGTTTTTTTATTAGCTTAAAGGACTATAATTTATGAATTGTATGCTTTATATGGATTGTGGCATTGTGTTTATTTCATTGCATAGACACTTTTTTGCACCGTCACTTTATATTTTTTTGATTGTGGTATATATCATATACATTAGCACTGTCACTTTATGATATAATACTGAATATTTCTCAACAGAGATTTATATATTCTTTTATGATTCGCTTTTGAATTTGCACAGAATTTTGAGCGCTGTCTCTTTTTGTTTTAACATTTACACATGCCCCTTATATACAAGTGCCTGCTGGGAGGAGAAGCCCTCATCGCAGATCAATAGGCCATTACAAGAGAGAAAAGGGAGAAAGATATCTGCGCTCAGAATCACAAAGAGACACACAAAAAGATAAAACGTTATGACAACAGAGGCAGTCAGCTATATATAGGTAGATTACAATCCCATAAAAAGCAATGATAAAGTAGAAGCAGCGCCAATGGTATGTACATATAAAAATATATGCAAATAAAGGAAGGTTCATATACAATAATGTCCCAAAGTCCTTGGAAAGAGGAAAGGGGGAGGAAGCCAATCCAGATCATCTAATCACCGGTGTACGCAGTAGGAAAGCATAATATCACCCAATATTGACAGCCAAAACTGCTTACTAGAGTCTGACCCTCCTGTTACAGAGCAGTCAAACAGTGCCAGCAAAAACAGGATGCACTTAGCATGAAAGAGGATCCTTCTCAATTCCTCCAGCCATTAATGACTCAGGGGCAGTATAGATGAAAGCAAACCTGAACCCCTCTGAAACTCCAGCAGGAATCACACCACCTCAGAAGGACAAGAGCAGGCCAATAGTGTAATATGTAGAAACAGGGCAATTTTATTGAAAAATTATTGTACTTACATGAAAACTGTTTAAAAAGGCATGCAGAGTAAAAACAGCGGTATGAGAGAAGCGTGCTACACATCGGAGTGCCCCGTCCGCCTTACGCGTATCGTCAAACACTTGACATCATCAGACCCTTTCCTCTTTCCAAGGACTTTGGGACAATATTGTATATGAACTTTCCTTTATTTGTATATATTTTTATATGTACATACCATTGGCGCTGCTTCTACTTTATCATTATAAGAGAGAGCTTCCTGGCACACTAGGTTATGTGGATTCAGAAGAGCTCCTAAACACACCCAAGCTCTTCCCTACTCTCCAGCCCCTGCAGGTATTTAACCAATAGCAAGGGTCAAACACCTCCTCCCTCACCACACACAATGGTTTCACACTCCAGCCCAATGGGAGAAACCAGTGCATGTCGGGGGAGGGGCCAATATTCATACATCTAGAATTCTAGAATACCTGCAGTGGCTGTGGAGCACTGAAGCAATGATGCTTCAGGAGCTTATCTTTTTTTTTTTGTAAATGACCCTGTGGTGACAAGCTCACTTTAACCTTGGTAAAATGTCTCTGCAAAATAGATTTTGTAAGGTCGTTATCATATATATTTTTCAAAACTCAGAAAAAAACATATTCCCTGGACAACTAATTAAAATGGTCAAAACAATTGAAATCAATAGTTCCTGGAAAAAATTGCCAATTTCAATTTTAACCTTTTACAAATAGACCTCCATATGTCATGTTGTGAGAACTATTTATGTAACAATGGACACATTTCTTCTGTTTTGTTTTTTTGTTTGTTTTTTATTTCCATGATTTACACTAGTTGTCGGTGAGAAATTATTCACCCTCCACCTTGTTGCTTGTATGCCCTTTCTTTTACCCTGCCACATGGTGTCTTATAAATGGATTCCTTTATTCTGGAGTTCAAGGGCATGACTAATGGGTGAATGAAGGTGAAGTAACAACTAAAACAAGTAATCATTAACAAAAGAAGCAAAGGAGGTTGTCATATTAAATAGTAAAGCTGCGTATACAAAGATTGTATGGTCAGATTGTAAAGCATACAGTGCATTATACCGTGTCATTGATTTTCAGTGGTTGTAAAGACTGAAGGTTTTTACCTTAATGCATTCTGTGCCAGAGTATCCCACCATCCCCCTTATACTTACCAACCCAATCTCGAGACAACGATGGGCATGAGAGCAGCGGCTCTTCTGGCTCTCTCCCTTCTCACTGGGTAGATTAATACTGTAGCAGTGGGAGCCATTGGTTCCTCCTGCTGTCAATCAAATTCTGTGACAAGTGAGTGGGGGTGGGGTGGATACGCCCTGTCTGTGTCAATAGACGCAAACAGGGTGGCTCGGGAGTAAGCCTGCATGAGTGCCCCCATAGAAATCCGCTTTATAAGAGGGCACTCGCTAAAGAGGTGGAGCCAGGAGCGCCGGCAGGGGACCCGAGAAGAGGAAGACTGGGGCTGCTCTGTTCAGTACCATTGCAAGTATAACATGTTTGTTATTCGATTAATTAAAAAAATAATAACTCAAAGTCTTAATATCACTTAGAAGCAAAACCGAGTAAGTTAGTCAAAATTATTCTGATTGGAAATCTGATCGTAAGAAAATAGATAATTCAATATGTTTATTAAGGGCTTGTTCACATCACAATTGCACTGTTCCAGATGCATTTTACATATGCATTTACACTTGTTTTTGATGCATTTTTGATCATTCATTTTGATCGTTCCAGTGCGTTCTCTTTTTTTTATTATGGCATTTTTTTTTTTTTAGGACAATGTGTATTCCAGTGCATTTACATGTGTTTTGATTCATTCCAAACTAAAAGAATACAGCAGGTTGTACTTTTTTATTAAAAGCACTAGAACTGACTAACTAGGGCCATTGGAATACATGCAAACACTGCGCATGCCTTCTGGATGTGGTTTAAAAAAAATGCACTCAAAAACATATGTGAACCATCCTTAAGGCCTAGTTCACACTGATCTGATTTCAGATGTGACGTTGGTCGCACTGAATCACATGACAATGGAAATAACATTGCTTCCACGCTTCCTGTTCACATCAATGCAGCACAGCGGCTACGTGGTTAGTACTTCTGCCTAGCAGCACTACGGTTGTCAGTTTGAATCTCAACCATGGAACTACCTGCATGGAGTTTGCATGTTCTCAGTGTGTCTGCATGGGTTTCCTTCCACATTCACGGGAATGAAGGGGGGGGGGGTGGCAAACTTCCAGCTTAGTTTGCCGCAGCGACTTGAGCCAGAAGTGGGAACAAGTAGGGATCAAAAACAGGTACCTGCTCCCCCAGAAAAGGTGCCAAATGTAGCAGTGGAGGGGGAGGCTTCCCCTTTTGGCTACTGTCTAAATTGGCCCTAGTATATGTAAGTAATCATGGGAGTTAGAGACCTGAGATTGTAAGCTTCTTATGGTGCAGGGCCTGATGTGAATGTATAATATATATTACCTGCCTCCTGCCAGCCGTATAGTAAAATGATGGCTGAGCAGGTCGGCTCTTGTTCTGGGCGGGCATCATATGACGCCGCTCAGTCTCACCACGATTGCACACCTGCAGCACAGCGATCAAGGGCGCGGCTCTGATCACAAATAAGTGACCTGATCACATATAAGTGACCTGATCACACAAAGAAGTGCCGTTTATCCGCTCTCCCCGCCTCACACTAACAGAGAAGAGAAGAAGGAGAGCCGATCAGCAGCATCTCCTCACAGGGGAGACATGTATAGGTAATCAGGGCACTGATCGTCAGTGCCCTGATTACAGTGCAGCCCCAACAATGCCCATCAGTGATGCCACTCAGTGCCCATCTGTGATGCCAAGCTGTACCCATCAGTGACACCAGTCAGTGCTCATTAGAGATGACAATTTGTGGCCATCAGTGAGGCCAATCTGTGCCCATCAGCACTGCCAATTAGTGCTGCCTTTCAGTGCCCATCAGTGCCGCCTATCTATGCCACTTATCATTGCCCATAAGTGCCGCCTATCTATGCCACTTATCATTGCCCATAAGTGAAGCCTATCAGTGCTCATCAGTGCTGCATATTAGTGCCATCGATCAGTGCCCATCAGTGCTGCATTTTAGTGCCATCGATCAGTGCTGCATTTTAGTGCCTCCTCATCAGTACCACCCCATCAGTGCCACCTCATTAGTGCCCATCGGTGCTGCCTCATCAGTGCCCATCAGTGCAGCCTATCAGTGCCAATCAGTGCAGCCTCCTCAGCACAAATCGGTGAAGGAGAAAAATTACTTATTTACAAAATTTTCTGACAAAGGCTAAGAAAAACTTTTTTTTTCAAAATTTTTGGTCTTTTTTTCTTTTTTTTTTTTAAGCAAAAAAAAAAAAAAAAAACAGTGGCAATAAAATACCACCAAAAGAAAGCTTTATTTGTGGGAAGAGAATGATAAATAATTAATTTGGGTACAGCATTGCATGACCACGCAATTGTCATTCAAAGTGTGACAGCGCTGAAAGCTGAAAATTGGCCTGGGCAGGAAGGGGGTGAAAGTGCCCGGTATTGAATTGGTTATAAATGCTACATAAAACAAGTACCTGTGATAAAATAAATACATTTTGGGGAAGGGTCCCGTGCTGCTTTGGTGCAATTTGACCTCATTATGCAAACTGCCACCAAAGTCGCACTGCAAATCATGCCAAAATCACATTGCAGCAGTGTGAACCAAGCCTAAGTGTATGGCGCATCAAACAATCTTTTTAATCTCCCAATCGACAATATCATTTTATATAAAATATTTCTGTGTTTATCTATCCTTATACACACAAGCTAATTTTCTATCAATGAAAATCAAAGAGGGAAAGCCAGGGCTTGCCTTTTGCACATAATAATTACACCCCTATTTAGAATAAACACTGTGACATAAATATATGACTTGAGATCTAGTAGCAATGATAAATACCAAATTAGCAAATAGAACTAAGGGACACAAATCACTGGGACTAGAAATAATAAATGAATCTCCATACGAAATTTATGTCATTGTAACATAGTCACACTCACATAAAATTAATTAATCTAATGCAGAAACGTTCTCCATGCATTGTTTGGAGCCAAATCCATTTGCTACTGTCAGTAGACAGCATGTCCTTGCCTGCTTGCAGCAGTTGGATCTGTCTCCCTCGGTTAACATTGTGACAGTCCAACATTTAAACTTGCATCTGGCACTGGCGCTTTACAAGACAGTCAAACTGGTCTGCTTTGCCATGGAACAGATTATCCTTTTAATGCCAGTGGGTCATAAAACACAAGCACCCTGCATGCCATCTATCTATATGAAAACAAGAAATGGGTGATGCATGATCTATAGGAAAAATGAGATTTCAACGTAATAAAGCTGCAGATGGCAACGTTGTAAAAAACCTAAAATGACAAGACCTCCTTGTTTTTCTAGGCAAGATGGAGGATGGTGGATGGCACCTCCTAAATAGGAGTAGATTACAGATGGGATGGTTCCATGTCTCGATCCAGGTGGAAATACATATCCATTTTGCTAGCAATGGCTTCATCTTTTATTCCTGCATTCCTGGGGAAGGGAAAAAACAATGCAAAGTGTCGCCTCCTATCGCCATCTGTCGGTTCTCACTGTCCTCTCTCACCCTGAAATTTGGCTGTCACAGTCTGTAGAAAAAAAAAGAAAGAAAGAATGAAAGGATGGCTGGGCTTCATTCTGAACAAGTGTGTTATCTCTGCTCCTCATCAGACAGCAGGCTGCCTCTTAGCAAAGGACAAAGCCATGACAAGTCAGGAAAAGAGCATCGCAGGGATCTCATTACCTTCCCATCCATATGGTCAGGGTGATCCTGGTGGGATCAGGGAGCTCCTGGTGGGACCAGGGTGCTGCTGGTGGGATAAGAGAGCTCCTGGTGGGACCAGGGTGCTCCTGGTGGGATTAGGGTGCTCCTGGTGGGACCAGGGTGCTCCTGGTGGGATTAGGGTGCTCCTGGTGGGATCAGGGAGTTCCTGGTGGGATCAGGGTGCTCCTGGTGGGATTAGGGTGCTCCTGGTTGGATCAGGGTGATCCTGGCGGGACCAGGGTGCTCCTGGTGGGATTAGGGTGCTCCTGGTGGGATCAGGGTGCTCCTGGTGGGATTAGGGTGCTCCTGGTGGGATCAGAGAGCTCCTGGTGGGATCAGGGTGCTCCTGGTGGGATTAGGGTGCTCCTGGTGGGATCAGGGTGCTGCTGGTTGGATCAGGGTGATCCTGGCGGGACCAGGGTGCTCCTGGTGGGATCAGGGTGCTCCTGGTGGGATCAGGGAGCTCCTGGTGGGATCAGGGTGCTCCTGGTGGGATCAGGGAGCTGCTATTGGGATCAGGGTGCTGCTGGTGGGATCAGAGAACTCTTGTATGAAACAGGGTGCTCCTGGTGGGATCAGGGAGCTCCTGGTGGGATCAGGGTGCTGCTGGTTGGATCAGGGTGCTGTTGGTGGGATCAGGGTGCTGTTGGTGGGACCAGGGTGCTCCTGGTGGGATTAGGGTGCTCCTGGTGGGATCAGGGTGCTGCTGGTTGGATCAGGGTGCGGTTGGTGGGATCAGGGTGCTCCTGGTAGGATTAGGGTGCTCCTGGTGGGATCAGGGTGCTGCTGGTGGGACCAGGGTGCGGTTGGTGGGACCAGGGTGCTCCTGTTGGGATTAGGGTGCTCCTGGTGGGATCAGGAAGCTCCTGGTTGGATCAGGGAGCTCCTGGTGGGATCAGGGTGCTCCTGGTGGGATTAGGGTGCTCCTGGTGGGATCAGGGTGCTGCTGGTGGGACCAGGGTGCGGTTGGTGGGACCAGGGTGCTCCTGTTGGGATTAGGGTGCTCCTGGTGGGATTAGGGTGCTCCTGTTGGGATCAGGAAGCTCCTGGTTGGATCAGGGAGCTCCTGGTGGGATCAGGGTGCTCCTGGTGGTATTAGGGTGCTCCTTGTGGGATCAGGGTGCTGCTGGCGGGACCAGGGTGCTGTTGGTGGGACCAGGGTGCTCCTGGTGGGATCAGGGTGCTTCTGGTGGGATTAGGGAGCTCCTGGTGGGATCAGGGTGCTGCTGTTGGAATCAAGGTGCAGCTGGTTGGATCAGAGAACTCTTGGAGGAAACAGGGTGCTCCTGGTGGGATCAGGGTGCTCCTGGTGGAATTAGGGTGCTCCTGGTGGGATAAGGGAGCTCCTGGCGGGACCAGAATGCTCCTGGTGGGATCAGGGAGCTCCTGGTGGGATCAGGGTGCTCCTGGTGGGATCAGGGAGCTCCTGGTGGGATCAGGGTGCTGCTGATGGGATCAGGGTGCTCCTGGTGGGATCAGGGAGCTCCTGGTGGGATCAGGGTGCTGCTGGTTGGATGAGAGAACTCTTGGAGGAAACAGGGTGCTCCTGGTGGGATTAGGGTGCTCCTGGTGGGATTAGGGAGCTCCTGGTGGGATTAGGGAGCTCCTGGTGGGATAAGGGTGCTGCTGTTGGGATCAGGATGCTGCTGGTTGGATCAGAGAACTCTTGGAGGAAGCAGGGTGCTCCTGGGGGATTAGGGAGCTCCTGGTGGGATCAGGGTGCTGCTATTTGCTTAGGGTGCTGCTGGTCGGATCAGTGAACTATTGGTGGAAACAGGGGGCTCCTGTTGTGACCAGGGTGATGCTGGTGTGATCAGGGTGCTGCTGGTGGGATCAGGGAGCTCCTGGTGGGATCAGGGTGCTGCTGGTTGGATTTGAGCACTCTAGGTGGAAACAGGGTGTCCCTGGTGGGATTAGGGAACTCTTGGGGGATCAGGGTGCTGCTGTTGGGATCAGGGTGCTTCTGGTTGGATTCGGGAACTCTTGGTGAAAACAGGGTGCTCTTGGTGGGATCAGGGAGATCCTGGTGGGATCAGGGAGCTGCTGGTGGGATTAGGGTGCTCCTGTTGGGATCAGGAAGCTCCTGGTTGGATCAGGGTGCTGCTGGTGGGATCAGGGGGCTGCTGGTTGGATCAGAGAGCTCTTGGTGGAAACAGGGTGCTCCTGGTGAGATTAGGGAGCTCTTGGTGGGATCAGGGTGCTCCTGGTGGAATCAAGGTGCTGCTGGTGGGATCAGGGAGCTCCTGGTGGGATCAGGGGGATTCTGGTTGGATCAGAGAAATTTTGGTGTAAACAGGGTGCTTCTCGTGGGATCAGGGAGCTCCTGGTGGGATCAGGGTGCTGGTGGTGGGATCAGGGTGCTCCTGGTGGGATCAGGGTGCTGGTGGTGGGATCAGGGTGCTCCTGGTGGGATCAGGGTGCTCCTGCCAGCCACAAATAACACACTAATGCCCCATACACACGTGCAGATTATCTGCAGACTTTTGTCTGCAGACTTACCTTTTCTATGTAGTGCAAGGGCCTGCCGGATTGCATACAAATTGAAAGTGTTTAGATTTGGCCTCATATTATATGGTTTTGGTAAGTCTGCAGACAAAAGTCTGCAGATAATCTGCACGTGTGTATGGGGCATAAGAATTCTACATGGCCAGATCCGCAGCAAAACTGTGTAGCGACTACATGGATAGCTTGTTGTCATAATAAATCATCTATTGCAACTTTCATGGCAGGTGAAACAATGTATCAATTCTGCTCTGATGTCTGCTACACGAGTCCCTGCAGAGGCTTGTTAAATAGGTCTGTAAAGGGCAAGTATATTGACATGCAAAGATCACATCAAACATGACCAATCCTTGTGGAAGTGTATAAGGGATAGGCTGACACATGCCGGGGGCAACAACTTACACTTTCACTGAAAACTTTAGATGTGGGTGACAATTAAATACTGAGGTGTGTATACAAATGTGGGCTACATGTATGTGTGTGGTTGTGGGAACATTGGTGGGCTAGATTGATATGTATATGTGCAATTTTGGGTAGATTGATATGTAGGTGTATAATTGTGGCTAGACTAATATGCATAAATGTATAGTTGGGTTAGATTGATTTGCATGTGTGTACCTTGTAGGTAGATTGACATGTATGTGTGAATTTGTGGGTAGATTACCATGTATGTGTGTACTTGTGGTAAGATTGACATGTATGTGTGTACATGTCGGTAGATTGACATGTATGTGTGTACTTGTGGATAGATTAACATGCATGTGTGTACTTATGGATAGATTAACATACATGTGTGTACTTGTGGATAGATTAACATACATGTGTGTACTTGTGGGTAGATTGACATGTATGTGTATACTTGTGGGTAGATTAGCAAGCATGTGTGTACTTGTGGGTAGATTAACATGTATGTGTGTACTTGTGGGTAGATTGACATGTTTGTGTGTACTTGTGGGTAGATTAACATGTATGTGTGTACTTGTGGGTAGATTAACATGTACGTGTGTACTTGTGGGTAGATTGACATGTTTGTGTGTACTTGTGGGTAGATTAACATGTATGTGTGTACTTGTGGGTAGATTGACATGTTTGTGTGTACTTGTGGGTAGATTAACATCTATGTGAATACTTCTGGGTAGATTAGCATGCATGTTTGTACTTGTGGGTAGACTGACATGTATGTGTGTCCTCTAGGTAGAATAGCATGCATGTGTGTACTTGTGGGTAGATTACCATGCATTTGTGTACTTGTGGGTAGAATAACATGCATATGTGTACTTGTGGTAAGATTAACGTGTATGTGTGTACTTGTGGGAAGATTGACATGTATGTGTGTACTTGTGGGTAGATTAACATGTATGTGTGTAGTTGTGGGATAGATTGACAGATATGTGTGTGTAGGTCTGTGCTGTTGGTGTGTCTGTGTAATTGGGAGTAGTTGTGTTGTGCTCTAAATTTTTGTGTGTGGGTGTAATGTGGCTAGATTGATATGTATGTGTGTAGTTGTGGGTACACTGACACGTATATGTGTAGTTTTAAATGTGTGTATAGTTGTGTGCTCTAAACTGATATGTTTGTACCTATGTGTGTAATGCGGTCTTCAAATTGAAATGTGTGTGTGTGTGTTGTAGGCTCTAGATTGATAGGTATGTGTGTAGTTGTGGGCTCTAGATTGATATGTATATATGTAGTTGTGGACTCTAGACTGAAATGTATGTATGTGTGTATTTGTGGGCTGGATTGATATGTATGTATGTGTACGTATATGTAAAATTGTGGGTGGCTCTAGATTGATATGTATGTGTGAGTAGTTGTGGCCTAAATTTATATATATATATATATATATATATATATATATATATATATATATATATATATATATGAGTGTATAGTTGTGGACTCTAGATCGATATGTACATTTTTGTACTTGTGGGCTCCAAATTAATATGTATGTATGTATGTATGTATGTGTAGATGTAGGTAGATTGATAGGTATGCGTGGTAGTTGTGGAAGCTAGATTAATATGTATGTTTTCTATGTGTGCAGTTGTAGGTCAGCCTTTCCCAATCTTTTTAACACAGAGAAACCCTTAAAATATGTTTCCAGTCTCAGGGAGCCCCTGCTGAAAATGTGTATGTCTACAACTCATAATACATTAGTGTGATGGTCAGTGGGAAGAATGCTCCTTACACTTGTGGTCATTATGAAGAATTACCCACTTATAGATAGCTAAAAAGAATAATGGGGTTAGTGGGAACTTTTTTAAGGGTCAGAATTCACTTATTGCTCAAGGAACCTCCGGAGGAACCCTAGAATTGCGTGGAAACCTGGTTGAGAAGCCCTGTTGAAGGTTCTAGATTAATATGTGTGTATGTTTAGTTGTGGGTTCTAGATAGATATGAATGTACAGTATGTTTGTAGTTGTGGGCTCTAGATTGATAAGTATGTATGTATGTATTAGTGGGCTATATTGCTTGAGGTCATTGTAGCCGTATTAGTGCACTTGCGACAGAGACCATTGAGTACTGTCCGTGATACTTTTTTTATTTGCACTAACATACAATTTTTCAGGACAAGCTTTCGGGGTTTGTCCCCTTCATCAAGATCCAAGCAGTACTGATCCACAAAATGTTAGCAGCATGGTAAAGAAACACAAAATCTCTAAGCCAAAGGAAAAAAAAAAAAAAAAAAAAAAAAGGAAAAAACCAAACAAACATAAGTTAAACTGGCATGGTAATAAAACTAGCTTGATTAGTGAGATAAGATAGAGGGAGAGTTAAAGACAGGGAAAGGTGGGGGGGGGGGCAATAGTCACGGAGGGGGTTGTAAAACTGTAGGATAATGAGTAAGGAAACCCATATCTAAGTTTAAGCCGTTATTTTTTGTGTCAAAAAGAAGTATCATTCTTAGTTCAAAAGTTTTCCTTTCCTGCATGGTTCTGAAATTCCCTTTAAGAACTAAAACATTGAGGTCTTCTATAGTGTGGTCCGGTTGTGATGAAAAATGATGTCCCACAGGTGTACAGAAACTATCTTCTTTATGTTCCTTGATGGTATATCTGTGCAAATTCATCCTCGCTTGCAACTTCTGTCCTGTTTCACCTACATAAGATCCTTTGCTACATCTTTTGCATTGGATGAGGTATACAACATTATTGGAGCTGCAGTTGTATGATCCCATAATATTAAAGGTCCCATTTGTGTGTGTAACACTTTTAGACAGATTGATCTGGTTGCACAGTTTGCAGCGTTTTTTATGGCAGGGTTTGCTCCCATTATTTGCGACTTCATAATCAGAATGAAGTTTTCTGCTGATTAGTTTATGTCTGAGGTTGGGTGGTTGTCTGAAAGCCAGTATTGGAGGTTGTTGGAATATTCCTTTCAGAGTTTCATCTTCTGCTATGATGGGTTGTAAATCTTTGATTATCTTTCTTATCCCTTCTAGTCCTGGATTGTATGTGGTGACTAGAGGTACATGGTTATTTGTTTTTTTCTCTTTGTATTGGAGAAGATTTTCCCTTTGGGTTTTCAAGGCTGTGTTTATGCCGGTGTTGATGGTTTTGTCTTTGTAACCTTTCTTACGGAAGAAGTTTGCTAGTGTTCTGAGATGTTTATCTCTGTCTTTTGGGTCTGAACAGATTCGGTGGTATCTGATGGCCTGGCTGTGTATGATGGCACCCCAGTATGCAAACTTATTTATGGCTGATCTGGAGGACAAATTCCTGAACAGCATACAACATAAGCCATACAGATATTATCGCTATATTGATGATATTTTCATCATATGGACAGAAGGTGAGGAAAATCTCAAACAATTTTTTTCATTGATCAACCCCTTTCACCCATCTATCAAACTTAAAATGGATTATTCTAGCAGGCATGTCAACTTCCTAGACACCACAGTATACATCAGAGATGACAAGCTTCATACTTCGATATACAGGAAACCGACTGACCGATGCAGCTATCTCCACAGTTCCAGTTTTCACCCCCAACACACTAAATGGGCCATCATACACAGCCAGGCCATCAGATACCACTGAATCTGTTCAGACCCAAAAGACAGAGATAAACATCTCAGAACACTAACAAACTCCTTCCGTAAGAAAGGTTACAAAGACAAAACCATCAACACCGGCATAAACACAGCCTTGAAAACCCAAAGGGAAAATCTTCTCCAATACAAAGAGAAAAAAACAAATAACCGGGTGCCTCTAGTCACCACATACAATCCAGGACTAGAAGGAATAAGAAAGATAATCAAAGATTTACAACCCATCATAGCAGAAGATGAAACTCTGAAAGGAATATTCCAACAACCTCCAATACTGGCTTTCAGACAACCACCCAACCTCAGACATAAACTAATCAGCAGAAAACTTCATTCTGATTATGAAGTCGCAAATAATGGGAGCAAACCCTGCCATAAAAAACGCTGCAAACTGTGCAACCAGATCAATCTGTCTAAAAGTGTTACACACACAAATGGGACCTTTAATATTATGGGATCATACAACTGCACCTCCAATAATGTTGTGTACCTCATCCAATGCAAAAGATGTAGCAAAGGATCTTATGTAGGTGAAACAGGACAGAAGTTGCAAGCGAGGATGAATTTGCACAGACATACCATCAAGGAACATAAAGAAGATAGTTTCTGTACACCTGTGGGACATCATTTTTCATCACAACCGGACCACACTATAGAAGACCTCAATGTTTTAGTTCTTAAAGGGAATTTCAGAACCATGCAGGAAAGGAAAACTTTTGAACTAAGAATGATACTTCTTTTTGACACAAAAAATAACGGCTTAAACTTAGATATGGGTTTCCTTACTCATTATCCTACAGTTTTACGACCCCCTCCGTGACTATCCCCCCCCCCCCCACCTTTCCCTGTCTTTAACTCTCCCTCTATCTTATCTCACTAATCAAGCTAGTTTTATTACCATGCCAGTTTAACTTATGTTTGTTTGGTTTTTTTCCTTTTTTTTTTTTTTTTTCCTTTGGCTTAGAGATTTTGTGTTTCTTTACCATGCTGCTAACATTTTGTGGATCAGTACTGCTTGGATCTTGATGAAGGGGACAAACCCCGAAAGCTTGTCCTGAAAAATTGTATGTTAGTGCAAATAAAAAAAGTATCACGGACAGTACTCAATGGTCTCTGGGCTATATTGGATATGTATAAGTGTGCAGTTGTGGGTTCTGGAATTATATGTATGTGTGTATAGTTGAATGTTCTAAATTAATATGTAGAGCATGTGGGTCATTTTTTTGGCATTGGATTGATATGTACAGTATGTAGTTATGGTCTCTAGAATGATAAGTATGTATGTGGAGTTGTGGGCTTGATTGATATGTACTGTATGTGTGTGTGTAGTTGTGGACTCAAGATTAATGTGTAAGTGTGTGTAGCTTTGGGCTGTAGATTGATGTGTATGTGTGTGTGTACAACATAATTGTGGGCTTTAGATTGAATGTATGTGTAATTGTAGGCTACATTGAAATGTATGTGTGTGTAGTTGTGGGCTGTAGATTGTTTTGTACAGTGTGTATTTGTGTAATTGTGGGCTGTAGATTGATATGCATGTATGTACGTATGTATGTATGTAGCTGTGGATAGATTGGTATGTATATATATTTAGCTGTAGACTAAACTGGTATGTACAGTATGTATGTATATAGTATGTATAGTTTGTATCATTCCTCTTCTACCAAATTGTTTTGTAACTGTAATGTCTGCTTTAATTTTGTTAAGCGCTGCCCAAACTGTTGGCGCTATATTAATCCTGTATAATTATAATAATAATAATATATGTATATATGTAGCTGTGGCCTCTAGATTGATATGTATGTATGTGTGTGTGTGCAGTTTGGGTCTCTAGATTAAAGAGGAAGTAAAGTCCCCCAAAAAAAACGAGAAAAAAAAAGCCCCGTAAAGAGAAAGGCATAATGAGCTAGTATGCATCGCATACTAGCTCATTATGTAGTACTTACCTTAAAACAAAGCCCCCGCCGTGCCGCCACCTCAGCGACAGGACGGCGACATGTCCAGCCTTCCTGCTTCCGGGTTTGCGTCCTCCGGCCATCTGATTTGCCGAAGGCGCGATTACATCACTCCCGCGCCTGCGCGCGGGAGCCGCCGTTCACGCCACTGAGCTCTGAAGGAACGGCACGGGTGGCCGTTCCTTCAGAGCGCCTGCGCCGATGACGTCATCGGCAGTATGCACTCTAAATATCTCCTAAACGGTGCAAGTTTGGGAGATATTTATAGCACCTATAGGTAAGCCTTAATATAGGCTTACCTATAGGTAAAAGTTTGTGAGGTGGGTTTACAACCTCTTTAATATGTATGTGTAGTTGTGAGTTCTAGCTTGATATGTATGTGTAATTGTGGGTTCTAGATTGATATGTATGTGTAGTTGTGAGTTCTAGCTTGATATGCTTGTGTAATTGTGGGTTCTAGATTGAGATGTATGTGTGTGTATAGGTGTGTGCTCTAGACTGTTATTTATTTATGTATGTAGTTGTAGACCAGAGTGATATGTATGCATGTGTATAAAAGCGGTTTGAGATTGATATGTATGTGTGTGTGTAGTTGTGGGCTCTAGATTGATATATACAGTATGTATGTGTTGTTGTGGGTTAGATTGATATGTATGTGTGTAGTTGTGGGTGGATTAATATGTGTGAGTATGTAGTGTTGTGGGTTCTAGACTGATATTTACAGTATGTGTGTATGTAGTTGTGGGCTCTAGATTGATATATATGTATGTGTAGTTGTGGGTTCTAGGTTGATTTGTATGTGTGTATAGTTGTTGGTAGATAGATATGTAAGTGTGTATAGTTGTGTTTAGGTTGAATTGTGTGGGTGTGTAGTGGTTGCATTGATATGTATGTGAATTTAGGTGTGAGTTTATTTTATTATAGGTACTTATATAGCACCGACAATTTACACAGCACTTTTTTATATGAGGGAGCTAGGAAGCAGGAGGTCATGGGAGGTACGAAGAGAACAATTTTGTTGGTATTTTGAGACTAGGCTAGGGGTGTAGCTGGGGGCAGAGTTGTTAGTAAGTTGATATGTGTTGGTGTGTAGTTGTTGGCTTTAGATTGATGTGTATGTGTGTGTGGTTGTAGTTGTGGATTCTACATTGGTATGTGTGTGTGTGTAGTTGTGAGGTCTAGATTGATATGTAGTGTGTGCCTAGTTATGGGCTCTAGAATGATATGTGTGTATTTGTAGTTGTAGGCTACATTGATATTTATGTGTGTAGTTGCGAATAAATGGAAATGCATGTGTGTAATTTTGGGTAGATTGATATGCATGAGTGTGTAGTTGTTGACTCTCTAGATTGGTATGTATGTGTGTGTAGTTGTGTGTTCTAGATTAATATATGTGTGTGTGTGTGTGTGTGTGTGTAGTTGTATGCTAGGCTGATATAAATGTATGTGTGTAGCTGTGGGCTCTAGGAATAATATGTAGGGTCCCGTAGTTGCAGGCTCTAGATTGATATACAGGTATACAGTGTATTAGTATAAGTATTAGTGCCTTGCGAAAGTATTCGGCCCCCTTGAACTTTGCAAACTTTTGCCACATTTCAGGCTTCAAACTTAAAGATATAAACTGTAATTTTTTGTGAAGAATCAACAACAAATGGGACACTTTTTATGGATATCTTTAAGAAATGGCTTTCTTCTTGCCACTCTTCCATAAAGGCCAGATTTGTGCAGTATACGACTGATTGTTGTTCTATGGACAGAGTCTCCCACCTCAGCTGTAGATCTCTGGAGTTCATCCAGAGTGATCATGGGCCTCTTGGCTGCATCTCTGATCAGTCTTCTCCTTGTATGAGCTGAAAGTTTAGAGGGATGGCCAGGTCTTCGTAGATTTGCAATGGTCTGATACTCCCATTTCAATATTATTGCTTGCACAGTGCTCCTTATGATGTTTAAAGCTTGGGAAATCTTTTTATATCCAAATCCGGCTTTAAACTTCTCCACAACAGTATCTCGGACCTGCCTGGTGTGTTCCTTATTCTTCATGATGCTCTCTGCGCTTTAAACTGACCTCTGAGACTATCACAGTGCAGGTGCATTTATACGGAGACTTGATTACACACAGGTGGATTCTATTTATTATCATTAGTCATTTAGGTCAACATTGGATCATTCAGAGATCCTCACTGAACTTCTGGAGAGAGTTTGCTGCACTGAAAGTAAAGGGGCTGAATAATTTTGCCTGCCCAATTTTTCAGTTTTTTATTTGTTAACAAAGTTTGAAATATCCAATAAATTTCGTTCCACTTCATGATTGTGTCCCACTTGTTGTTGATTTTTCACAAAAAATTACAGTTTTATATCTTTATGTTTGAAGCCTGAAATGTAGCCAAGGTCGCAAAGTTCAAGGGGGCCTAATACTTTCGTAAGGCACTGTATGTGTGTAGTTGTGAGTTCTAGATTGACATGTGTGTATAATTCTGGGTAGATTGATTTGTATGTGTGCAGAGTTGTGGATAGATTTAGCCCCCATTCACACTACCGCGACGCTACTTCGCACCGCGACCTCAGAGCGGCCGCCACGGACTTCATAACATTGAAGTCTATGGCGGTCGCCTCCTGGTCGCCCCAAAGAAGCTCCGGACCCTTTTTCTAGGTCGGAGCGACTTGTGTCGCTCCTATTAGAATGGGTCCGCAGCTTCCCTATGGGAGGCGACCTGCGGCGACCTGTGAGGCGACCAGTTTGCCTCACAGGTCGCCCTAGTGTGAACCGGGACTAACACGTATATGTGTATAGTTCCGTTTGGATTGTTTTTGTGTGGAGCAAAAATATCATCAACCTTTGTAAATGCACTAGATCTCTTGTGATAAGAGATACGGCTGTCAAGCTCCTCACACGATGGTACTACACTCCCACCAAATTACATGCCATATTCCCATCGGTTCCCTTAACATGTTTCAGAGGGTGCCCTACTTCTGGCTCCTTTTCCCACATTTTCTGGGAATGTGATAAAGTTTCCCACATTTGGCACCAGTTGGGAAACTTTGCATTTAAAATCTCTGGTAATCAGATTAGTCTTACATTGACCAATTGTCTATTATTTAATACCATCCCACAGTTATCCATTCCACAAATGAGACTAATCCACACTATCAGTGAACCAATACTCTGGCTAATAGCATCACACTGAAAGTCCCCCTCTGTTCCTATTATACAACTGAAAGGGAGAATAAATACAACAAACCTCGTGGAAAAGGTTTTCAATACCCTACATAATTCTACAAAATTCTTTGACAAAAAATGGGATGCTTGGTTTAAACATTCAGAGATTCTCTTTCATCATTTGAACATTTAAGGAAGGTTTGCTTAATTTTCCCCATCATTTAATGGAATTATAAGGCTTCATCAATTTTCTTTGTCTTTTATTAATATACTGTATAGTTTCCGGTAATGTACATATACAGTATGTCAACCCTTTATTTCAAACTTGCTGTATTACTTTAATAATGTATTATGTCTTATCATTCCGCATTATAATATCACAATAAATTAAGTTTACTGTATTGCATTTACTTGTGCCACCTTTTTTACCCTGAATAAAAAGTTTGTAAACAAAAAGATTGTTGTTGTGGTCTTGTTGGCTCTAGATTGATATGTTTTTATGTTTAGGTGTGGGTTCTAGATTAATATGTATGTGTGTAGTTGTGGGTAGATTGATATGCATGGGTGTAGTTGTGGGTAGATTGATAGGTATGTATTCTATGTACGTAGTTGTCGACTCTAGATTGATTTTTATATATGTATATTTATCAGCTCAAGATTGATATGAATTTATGTGTAATTGTAGGCTCTAGATTGATATTTATGTGTGGTAGTTGTGGGCCCTAGACTGATATGTAAATACAGTATCTCACAAAAGTGAGTACACCCCTCACATTTTTGTAAATATTTTATTATATATTTTCATGTGACAACACTGAAGAAATGACACTTTGCTACAATGTAAAGTAGTGAGTGTACAGCTTGTATAACAGTGTACATTTTTCTGTCCCCTCAAACTAACTCAACACACAGCCATTACTGTCAAAACTGCTGGCAAAAAAGTGAGTACAACCCTAAGTGAAAATGTCCAAATTGGGCCCGATTAGCCATTTTCCCTCCCCGGTATCAGGTGACTCGTTAATGTTACAAGGTCTCAGGTGTGTTAAATTTGGTGTTATCACTTTCACTCCCTCATACTAGTCACTGGAAGTTCAACATGGCACCGCATGACAAAGACCTCTCTGAGGATCTGAAAAAAGAATTGTTGCTCTACATAAAGATGGCCTAAGCTATAAGAAGATTGCAAAGACCCTGAAACTGAGCTGCAGCATGGTGGTTAAGACCATACAGTGGTTTAACAAGACAGGTTCCACTCAAAACATGCCTCACCATGGTCAACCAAAGTGTACTATTTAAAGGTTGTCTTTGGGAAATAGACGTATGAGTGCTACCAGCATTGCTGCAGAGGCTAAAGGGGTGGGGGGTCAGCCTGTCATTGCTCAGACCATACGCCGCACACTGCATCAAATTGGTCTGCATGGCTGTCATCCCAGAATGAAGCCTCTTCTTAAGATGGTGCACATGAAAGCCCGCAAACAGTTTGCTGAACACAAGCAGACTAAGGGCATGAATTACTTGAACCATGTCCTGTAGTCTGATGAGACCAAGATAATCTTATTTGGTTCAGATGGTGTCATGTCTGTGTGGCGGCAACCAGGGGAGGAGTAAAAAGACAAGTGCGTCTTGCCTACAGTCAAGCATGGTGGTGGGAGTGTCATGGTCTGGGGCTGCAAGAGTGTTGCCGGCACTGGGGAGCTACAGTTCATTGAGAGAACCATGAATGCCAACATGTACTGTCGCATACTGAAGCAGAGCATGATCCTCTCCCTTCTGAGACTGGGCCGCAGGGCAGTATTCCAACATGATAACAATCCCAAACACACCTCCAAGACAATCACTACGTTGCTAAAGAAGATGAGGGTAAAGGCGATGCCAAGCATGTCTCCAGACCTAAACCCTATTGAGCATATGTGGGGTGTTCTAAAATGGAAGGTGGAGGAGCGCAGGGTCTTTAACATCCACCAGCTCTGTGATGTTATCATGAAGGAGTGGAAGAGAACTTCTGTGGCAACCTGTAAAGCTCTGGTAAACTCCATGCCCAAGAGGGTTGAAGCAGTGCTGGAAAATAATGGTGGCCACACAAAATGTTGAAACTTTGGGCACAATTTGTTTATTAGGTGTGTACACACTTTTGTTGTCAGTGGTTTAGACATTAATGGCTGTGTGTTGAGTTATTTTGAGGGGACAGCAAATTTACACTGTTATACGGGCTGTACACTCTCTACTTTATATTGTTGCAAAGTGTCATTTCTTTAGTGTTGTCACATGAAAAGATAAAATAAAATATGTACTATATATATATATATATATATATATATATATATATATATATATATATAGACGTAGCACCCTCCTAGGTAGGTGCAAATATATGTGTGGCCCTGTCTGCTTATCAGGGGGGCCTGATCAGTGAGTTAGGCTGTCATGTGTTTCCAGGTGTAGTCTGTTGAGTCTGGGAAGTCCCCCCACTGTATCCAATGAGGGCTCTTGTTGGACGGTGGAGGAAACCTGGCCAATTATCGCACCAGGGTTTACAGCTGTCCCAGTGGGCCTAGTTTGCTGCAATGCACCCTGGGATTGGGTATAAACCTGGCGGAAGTGTCTTTGGCAGGAAGCAGAGTCCCAGTAGGAGGCCGACGTCTGTCTCTCCTCCTGTCAGAGCGAGTGAAGGTATCCTGGGCAGTTGGCCTGAAGGACTGGAGGTTGAGCTGGGCTGCAGAAAGGAATCCAGAGTGTTATTGACCGAGTGGAGCTGCTGGGCAGGAGTTTCCAGAAAAAACAGTGTTGTGAGTACTAGAAATCTGCCCAGGGGTCTGCCTAAGAGAGGGGGCAACTCCAGAAGGTCAAAGGGATCCAGGAGCTAGCTAACCAGTAGTTGTGGCCTAGAAAGGGATTGCCAAGTGTTAAGCCCTGAAGTTAAGGAAATGAAAGGGGGCGCAGGTGTGGGCCCTGAAGCGTTCAGCAGTGCACCAAAAGTGTACAAGTAGCTACCTCAGGAAGGTAGCTAAGAGAGGATTTCTTTAGTTGAAGCTCAGTTACAAGGAAAGTTCAGTGTTAACTGGCATCCGGCCAGCGTTAACCAGCGTCAAGTCAGCATTGACGGGCATTCAGCCAGCGTCAAACAGTACTTCTTAAGTGTCTCTGCCAAATTGTGCATAGTTGAGTTAAAGGAGAATCCCACTCATCCCTTCTTCCATCCAAGTTTCAAAATAAATCAAAAAACCCAGATACTGGACTGGTCATTGTCTCAGTGCTCACACTTGGAGAAACATGCTTAAATGTGCTGTTGTTGTTAGCCGGAACCCAGGGGAACCCATATCCAAAAACAAGCAAAACAGGTGGGAATTGTGCTATATATATATGTGTGTGTGTGTGTGGTTATGTATGAGCCTGGTATTGATGGCGGAGCCTGGTATAAATATATGAGCCTGGTATAAATGTATTAGCCAGGTATAGATGGCTGTTGATATATATGTGTGGACGTGGGTAGGTTGCTATATATGTGTGGATGTGGGTAGGTTGATATATGTGTGTGGATGTGGGTAGGTTGATATATGTGTGTGGAAGTAGGATGATAAATATGTGTGGATGTGGGTAGGTTGATATATATGTGTGGATGTGGGTAGGATGATATATGTGGTATTAGTTATCTGTCTTTAACTCCCAGTGACGGTGAACCCCGTCACAATATGTGTGTGTGAATGTGGGTAGGATGACAAATATGTGTGGATGTGGGTAGGTTGATATATATGTGTGGATGTTGATTGGCTGGTATATGTGTGTGGATGTGGGTAGGTTGATATATACTGTATGTGTGTGGATATGGGTAGGCTAGTATATATGTACGAATGTGGGTAGGCTGATGTATATGTGTGGATGTCGGTAGGTTTATATATATGTGTGGATGTGGGTAGGCTGATATATGTGTAGACGTGGGTAGGTTGATATATGTGTATGGATGTGGGTAGGATGATATATGTGTGTGGATGTGGGTAGGATAATATATATGTGTGGATGTGGGTAGGTTGATATATGTGTATGGATGTGGGTAGGATGATATATGTGTATGGATGTGGGTAGGATAATATATATGTGTGGATGTGGGTAGGCTGATATATGTGTAGATGTGGGTAGGTTGATATATGTGTATGGATGTGGGTAGGATGATATATGTGTGTGGATGTGGGTAGGCTGATGTATATGTGTGGATGTCGGTAGGTTTATATATATGTGTAGATGTGGGTAGGTTGATATATGTGTATGGATGTGGGTAGGATGATATATGTGTGTGGATGTGGGTAGGATAATATATATGTGTGGATGTGGGTAGGTTGATATATGTGTATGGATGTGGGTAGGATGAATTCATCTCTTTTTCATGGATAGTGTAGGACCCACTGATAATGGGGTACTTTGACGCAGTGGTGGGCTTGAGCACTATATGGCCATATGGTGGGACCAAATCCCCATTTTTATTTATGGATTGTCTTCAAATTTGGTAATAATTTCTTTTGCATGTGTGCGCTATTCTTTTTTAATATACATGTCTTTTGGTTCATAGCTGCACCAGCTTTAGAAATACATGGGTATGCTCCCCCAAATTTTTTGCTTGTTTATTATGTATTCGGTCTGACCAGACTATCGAGGCTGAGCAACCCACCCCACCCCCCACACACACCTGTACTCTATCAGTGTCCACTATCAAGTGGATATAGGAGGAGTCCCCTGTAGTGCATTTGCACATCTTTCCCAGCAAGGAGTATTATCTCCAAGGGTTAGAAAGGCTGGATTCATCTCTTTTTCATGGATAGTGTAGGACCCACTGATAATGGGGTACTTTGACGCAGTGGTGGGCTTGAGCACTATATGGCCATATGGTGGGACCAAATCCCCATTTTTATTTATGGATTGTCTTCAAATTTGGTAATAATTTCTTTTACATGTGTGCGCTATTCTTTTTTAATAAGGATCATATATATGTGTGGATGTGGGTAGGTTGATATGTGTGTGTGTGGATGTGGGTAGGTTGATATATGTGTAACGGATCAACCGGAACCCTGACTGGGTACCTCCGTTGATGAATGCTCCTAGTGCTTCCTGAGGGCTCTAAGCACTCCACCAGACACCATAACCACCTCAGACCCAACGAACCCCCGCAGCTTGGTGTCTCGCCGTCTCCCACCCACCCTGGACCTACGTCAAAGCTCCAGGTTCCCGTGGGTTAACCTCTCTTTCCCCAGAGAGTGAAGCAGGAACAAGCTCTTACAAGAGATTAGTGATTATTCAAGGGAGTATGAAGAGCATAGCAACCACTTGCAGCAGATTCCCCCAGTAGAGACAGCACTCTAGATTGAGGGTGAAGTATAACTCAAACTTTAATGGTACAGCTGCTCTTTTATACAGTTTTCCCCAACAAGTGATTATTCAAGGGAGTATAAAGAGCATAGCAACCACTTGTAGCAGATTCCCCCAATAGAGACAGCACTCTAGATTGATGGTGAACTATAACTCAAACTTTAATGGTACAGCTGCTCTTTTGTACAGTTTTCTCCGACAAGGTTACCGCCCAGGTGGACCTTGTTGGGAACAGGCCCTGAAATTCACAATCCAATGAAAACAGAGTTTTATACTCCCATACAGTGTACACAATCCCTCCCCTCTCCCCGATTACAGTATAATATGCAGATGAAAGTGTCTACAGGAACAGAATTAACCTAAACTAATTACCTAGCCATCTGGACAGAACAATGTGAGGTCATTAACATTTAACAATGGGATAGGCACATTTCACATTCCATCTTAATACACAAACAATAGGACAAGGCTGCCAATGACAGTTTGTGTGTCTCTCTCACATTGAAGCTGAAATACGCATTATCTTAATACACAAACAATAGGGAAAACCTGTCTGACATTGAGGGACATGTAATACACACATTATTTAGGAGTCATAGACTTCATGGCAATGGTCTTCAACAGTCTAAGTCGCCCAGTGTAAAGTGGGATTAAATCTTCCTATTTATATAAGAAGATATTGCTAATAAATATTACTGTCCCATCTGAAGAAATTCAAACCAATAATTATCTGTCTTTCACTGCCAGTGACGGTGAACACTGTCACAATATGTGTGTGTGGATGTGGGTAGGATGATATATATGTGTGGATGTGGGTAGGTTGATATATATGTATGGATGTGGGTAGGATGATATATATGTGTGGATGTGGGTAGGATGATATATGTGTGTGGATGTGGGTAGGTTGATATATATGTGTGGATGTGGGTAGGCTGATATATGAGTGTGGATGTGGGTAAGTTGATATATGTGTGTGTGAATGTGGGTAGGATGATACATATGTGGGGATGTGGGTAGGTTGATATATATGTGTGTGTGGATGTGGGTAGATTGTAAGCTCTAATGAGCAGGGCCCTCTAGTTCCTCCTGTTTTGAATTGTATTGTAACTGTATTGTCTTCCCTCACATTGTAAAGTGCTGCACAAACTGTTGGCGCTATATAAATCCTGTATAATAATAATATATGTGTGTGTGGATGTGGGTAGGTTGATATATGTGTGTGTGGATGTGGGTAGGTTGATATACTGTATATGTGTGGATGTGGGTAGGCTGATATATGTGTGTGGATGTGGGTAGGTTGATATATATATGTTTGGATGTGGGTAGGCTAGTAAATATGTGTGGATGTGGGTAGGCTGATATATGTGTGGATGTGGGTAGGCTGATATATGTGTGGATGTGGGTAGGTTGATATATGTGTGTGTGGATGTGGGTAGGTTGATATATGTGTGTGGATGTGGGTAGGATGATATATATGTGTGGATGTGGGTAGGGGTGATATATATATGTGTGGATATGGGTAGGTTGATATATGTGTGTGTGGATGTGGGTAGAACATATGTGTGGATGTGGGTAGGATAAAATATATGTGTGTATGGATGTGGGTAGGTTGATATATGTGTGTGTAGATGTGGGTAGGTTGATATATGTGTGTGTGGATGTGGGTAGGTTGATATATGTGTGTGTGGATGTGGGTAGGATGATATACATGTGTGGATGTGGGTAGTATGATATATATGTGTGGATGTGGGTAGGATGATATATATGTGTGGATGTGGGTAGGTTGATATAAGTGTGTGTGTGGATGTGGGTAGGCTGATATATATATGTGGGGATGTGGGTAGGATGATATATGTGCGTGGATGTGGGTAGGTTGATATATATGTTTGTATGTGGGTTGGCTAGTATATATGTGTGGATGTGGGTAGGCTGATATATATGTGTGGATGTGGGTAGGATGATATATATGTGTGTATGTGGGTAGGTTGATATATGTGTATGTGTGGATGTGGGTAGGATGATATATACTGTATGTGTGGATATGGGTAGATTGATATATGTGTGTGTGGACGTGGGTAGGATGATATATATGTGGTGATGTGGGTAGGATGATATGTGTGTGTGGATGTGGGTAGGATGATATATATATGTGTGGATGTGGGTAGGTTGATATATGTGTGTATGTGGATGTGGGTAGGATGATATATATGTGTGGATGTGGGTAGGATGATAGATATGTGTGGATGTGGGTAGGATGATATATATGTGTGGATATGGGTAGATTGATATATGTGTGTGTGGACGTGGGTAGGATTATATATATGTGGTGATGTGGGTAGGATGATATGTGTGTGTGGATGTGTGTAGGATGATATATATATGTGTGGATGTGGGTATAATGATATATGTGTGTGGATGTGGGTAGGAGTAGGGATGATCGAACTTTTCAAAAGTTTGGTTCGACCAGAACACCAGAACTTCCAGAAAGTTTGGCCCGGATTTCAGAACCCCATTGAAAACAATAAGACCCGAACTTTGGTAATCAAAAAACCCAATAAATGCCCCTAAAAAGTGCCTAGGGTCCTGGGTCATGCCCCAGAGACTATTAATCACACAAAAAATAAAGTTCTTAAAAATGGCCATTTTTGATAGAGAACCAATTATTGAAAAAAATATTGAAAAAAAAATGAGATTTCTTTGGATTTAGTGTCTGGGGGTCTAAAAAGTGTACCTGTGAAGTTTCAGCTCTGTAGCATGTCCAGAACCAAAAAAAAAAGTTTGTTTGTATTAGAATTAATATAGAACAGGGATATGGCTCCGCTATTTTCACACCTTGCCGGTTTTGTAGCAAGCTTTTTTTTGGGCATTTTTTGGGGGTTATTGGAGGCAGGCATAACATCAGAACTTCTGTGTAGGGGTATATATACACACACACTTATATGTATATATACACATACACATATATAGGTGTGAAAGTAGCAGAACACTATACTTGTGCTAATGAAATAATTAACACCCATATGGCTTCTCTCCTTTCACACCTATATGTGTGTATGTGTATAAATACATATAAGTGTGTGTATATATACCCCTATACAGAAGTTCAGATGTTTTGCCTGCCTCCAAAGACCCACAAAAAATGCCCAAAAAAAACGCCTGCAATAACACACCTGGGCATTTTTTTTTTTGGCGCAGGCATTTTTTTGGGCATTTTTTGTGGGTCTTTGGAGGCAGGCAAAACATCTGAACTTCTGTATAGGGGTATATATACACACACACTTATATGTATTTATACACATATATAGGTGTGATAGGAGTGGAGCCATATGCCTGTTAATTATTTCATTAGCGCAAGCATAGTGTTCTGCTACTTTCACACCTATATATGTGTATGTGTATATATACATACATGTGTGTGTATATATACCCCATACAGAAGTTCAGATGTTTTGCCTGCTCCAAATACCCCAAAAAAATGCCCAAAAAAGCACCTGCGCCAAAAAAAAAAAAAACGCCCAGGTGTGTTATTGCAGGCGTTTTTTTTGGGCATTTTTTGGGGTCTTTGGAGGCAGGCAAAACACTTCTGTATAGGGGTAAATATACACACACACTTATATATATATATATATATATACACACACATACACATATATAGGTGTGAAAGTAGCAGAACACTATACTTGCGCTAATGAAATAATTTACACCCATATGGCTTCTCTGCTATCATACCTATATGTGTGTATGTGTATAAATACATATAAGTGTGTGTGTATATATACCCCTATACAGAAGTTCAGATGTTTTGCCTGCCTCCAAAGACTCCAAAAAAATGCCCAAAAAAACGAGTGGGCAAAAAAAAAAAACGCCCAGGTGTGTTATTGCAGGCATTTTTTGTGGGTCTTTGGAGGCAGGCAAAACATCTGAACTTCTGTATAGGGGTATATATACACACACACTTATATGTATTTATACACATACACACATATAGGTGTTATAGGAGCGAAGACATATGCCTGTTAATTATTTCATTAGCGCAAGCATAGTTTTCTGCTATTTTCACACCTATATATGTGTATGTGTATATATATATATATATATATACATACATGTGTGTGTGTATATATACCCATACACAGAAGTTCAGATGTCATGCCTGACTCCAAACATGTCCTCAAAAAAGCCCTATAAATGCCTGCAGCAAAAAGCAGGGTGACATACAAGAAGCCATATCGCTGTTCTATAAGTCACCTAAGAGAAACAACCTTTTCTCTATAGTGGTCACCCTGAAATGGAAGGGTTTGGTCACCCTGCCATAGCAGTCAGAGTCAGTTTACCCTACACTACACTACGGTCACCCTGGCACTTAACACTTTCCCTACAGAAACTAGATTTTTGAATCTATCTAAAGTGGAAAATGGCACCCTAACTACACTAGATATCCCTTTCCTCACACTAATAATTGCTAAATGACACTTTTGAAGCAGAAGTAACAGAACTGCTTCCACTCTCTTCCACGTCCCTATATTACAATGCTAGGAATTTGGCAGGGATATCTTATATACTGGGGGGGCAAATTCACTAATGATTGCCCTCTGGACCCCCTAGTTACTCCAATCACATTCCTAGCATTCTCCTGCCCCCTCAATTGGCTTTTACTGATGGTTCTGGTCCAATCACGGGCTTTTAAAGCCCATTTCCTGTCACATTGCATTTTGGTCGGTTCTGGTTGCCGAATTCCCAAACTTTTTCAGCAAAAAGTTCTAAATTCGGCCGAACCTCGAACAGTCAATGTTCGGGTCGAACCGATGGTCGACCCGAACCGTTCGATCATCCCTAGGTAGGAGATATATATGTGTGGATGTGGGTAGGATGATATATATGTGCGGATGTGGGTAGGATGATATATATGTGTGGATGTGAGTAGGATGAAATATACGTATGGATATGGGTAGGATGATATATGTGTGTGGATGTGGGTAGGATGATATGTGTGTGTGGATGTTGGTAGGATGATATATATGAGTGGATGTGGGTAGAATGATATATATGTGTGGATGTGGGTAGGATGATATATATGAGTGGATATGGGTAGATTGATATATGTGTGTGTGGATGTGGGTAGGATGATATAAATGAGTGGATATGGGTAGATTGATATATGTGTGTGTGGATGTGGGTAGGATGATATATATGTGTGGATGTGGGTAGGATGATATATATGTGTGGATGTGGGTAGGATGATATATATGTGTGGATGTGGGTAGGATTATATATGTGTGGATGTGGGTAGAATGATATATATGTGTAGATGTGGGTAGGATGATATATATGTGTAGATGTGGGTAGGATGATATATGTGTGTGTGGATGTGGGTAGGTTGATATAAGTGTGTGTGGATGTGGGTGGGTTTATAGAAGTGTGTGTGGATGTGGGTAGGATGATATGTGTGTGTGTGTGTGTGTATGTGTATGTGGGAAGGATGA